>NW_005842662.1:151105-163195 GCF_000455745.1 Alligator sinensis | reverse complement strand
GGTGTGCCCCGGCGGGGGTGGGAAAAGCTTTTTAGCCATTAGCCTCAGGTTATTCTGTGCAGTGTCCGTACCTCTTATCTTCCTGTGTGGAAAGCAATAAATGTGGAGCTTAACAGAGCAGTCATGGTCCTTTTGTATGCATTTCCTCCTTCCTCCCCTGAGCAACTTGCTCACAGTCTTGCAGCAAATCAGGGGCAGATGTGCAAGCACTATGTATGTGTGGTGGGACTCCACTATGGGTGCTGGCTACTAGATCACCCAAGAAATGGCACCCTCTCCCTGGAAAATCAAATCTCTATCACACGAATCACAACTGCAACAGCCAAGTCTCCATCCCACTCTCGGAGTGGTGGTCTCACAGATTTAACCATCTACCATTCAGAAGGTAGCTTCTCCCAGTCCTTTCTGGGGTGTGCCAGGCTGCGGGCAGAGCTTCTGCTGCATCAGCGCACAGAAAAGAAAGAGCAGGACTCAGCCCGCCCTGCTCGAGTAACCCAAGAAGACTGCAATGGCAGGGAACGCTCACCCATTTCTGAAGAATCAAATGCCGTGGTTCAGGTTGAACCTACTTGCCATTTACAAACGGGAGGGAGTTTATAGATTTTTTTTAAATGTAGAATTAAAAAGAAAGAAAGAAAGAAAAAAGATTAAAGTCTAAATGTTACATCTTGCAGTTTTCTAAACACAAGTTTTCCTAGTCTGGTCTGATTTATTTTGCCAGGTTTTTTAGTCACTGATATTTGCCACCACAAATCCAGGCAGAAAAAACTTCAATGTAGCAAAAACTCTCATGGGATGAGAAACCTGTTCCTTACTCCACACCCATTGGAAAGGCTTTTATTAGCACTATTGGGCGTTTGTACACACCACGAGATTTCCAGTTTACGCCACCGCAACTGTTCCTAGATCAGGACTCCCTACTACGATGACCTGCTATATCATAAGTGACAAATTTCACATACATGGTGCCCAAATCTCATGAGCTACCAAACCACTGCCTGGCCATCTCTGTCCTTTTTTTCCCCCCTTAAGTATGACATTCATTATTACTTTTCTATGACACCATGTGCTGTTCTACCACAAGAACCATCTTTTTTTATGTCAAACAAAGGGATTTTGGAGGAAAAATGTGTGACTTTGTTATTCACAGTTTGTTCTCTTCAGCAGAAAAGCCAAGTTTCAGTCCAGTAGTCCCTTTCTCTTGAACAAAAGACTACATTCATTACCATCCACTGAACCAAAGTAAGAGCAAAGAGCAATTATGCCAGTGCTGTAGAGTTCTGACCTTATATCTCTCTGTATAAAAAAAAGTGGTTTTTCCCGTTTGTCCTTTAAAGAACTTCACTTCCAGCCTATTTTTTGCTTCTTTCTCCACCACATTCACTGAGACCTCAGCTGACCTCCAGGCATGTGGATCTTTTATCTCCTCTTTGCTGTTCTCTTCCTGGTTTCTCTTCTCCATTGAGATAATGCCCTCTGTCAGAGGCAGCCAACAGATTGGTAAAAGCAGGAATACTACAATTGAACAAGAAAGCAAACCTAGCTGCTTAGGCTGTGCTCACAGCTAGGAAAATATCACCATTAGATGGGGAACTCTTGGCCCCACTGTTTCAACAGCAAACCCTCCATGGACTCCAGAAGGGATGGATTTCCCTCTCATGCAGGGTGTTTCAAAAATGCATACCCACTTCAGCCGTCAGGGATACAGAGACGTATTGATCAAGAAGGGTTGATTCTTATTTCTTTAGAAAGCAAGAATTTCCAATGTACGCTAGCGTAGGTATTCCAGATGTCCACCATTGATAAATAGGAACTCATTGCAGCAGCCAGCAAGAGAACAGTACACACATGGGTATATATATATTTTTGAGACACCTTGGATACAAGAATATGAATCTGTTTCAGCAACTTCACAGTCTCAGATCAATTCATTGTTCCCTTAATTTTCCATAGAGATTGTCTGTCAGCACCACAGTCACTTACTTTATGTCCTGTTAAAAGGTTTGTAGGTCACAGCCCTGCAGTTGGATACATGCAAGTAAATGCCTATACTTTCATGCAGTTCCCATGAGGTCGACAGCACTCCACATCGATGCCAGGCTCTATCCTCATGGAGCTGATTGCAGGATGGGACACTTTTGGACCAAAAAAACTGCAAAAAAGTTGGATCAGTTCTGGCCTGCAGCTCAAATTTCCAGGCACAAAATGCAAGAAATGTTCTCCCTCTCATGGGTGCCGTGTACATGGGGCCCCTTGGGAAGAGGGTTGTCACCTTGAGATGCGTAAAACTTTTCACATATCCCCCCCCTACCCCCCCCAGCAAAATTAAAAGTCTGTGACTATGCCGCCTCTAATTACCGGCCTTTCCCAATGTGAACATTTCTTTTCTCCTGTGTGTATGCAACAGTCATGATCCAAGTCTCTTACCTGTATTCTTAGCCACCACACCTTTTAGTGCCTTGCTGACAGATTCAGCTTTAGCATGACTCATTTAGGACTAGACTATGAAAAAGATTTATGTAATTTGGGATGAAAAGAGGCACCCTGATGGGGTTTTCAAAGCGCTTAGGTGCTTTCACACCTGTTGATTTCAATGGGAAGGAGGCACCTTTGCAGAACCACTAGGCACGTACCTGTAGCTTGACATGCCCCAATACCATTAAAAACCTTTCTGAAGGCACTTTTGAACTGCATCCTAACTGTTCCCCTCCTGTGAGACATTACTCACAGTGATTCTCCTCTCCTTCTGGCTTCTCTAATGTAGTTTCGTGTCAGGTCTACCCTCTCTACTCATGGGATCATAAATCAGGGAATCTGGCCATCTCTGTTGACTCTGGGGGTAGGATAAACCTTTTCTTTGTGTTCAGGGAAAGGCCATTTTATCACTCTGCTTATTCAGAGGTGGTTCCTGCTGTGCTGGCAACTCTACCCGGAGGAGATGGAGACTGAGGACTGCTGAAAAAGCAACAGCATATGCTGCAAAAGGATGTGAAAGGGTCTTCACTAGGAGCTGAAGAAATCTGACCCAAGAAACAGGGCATCAGGAGACATCTGGGCCAACTCCAGTAACTAAACTCAAGCTGTTCCATCGTGTCATTTAATTAGAAGGAAGTGTTGAGCTTCTCTGATTGGATGTACGGAGTATTGTCTCCTACCTGGACCCCTTTTGTCCAAATCATTTAATTTGGGGTGTTGCCAGACTAACAAAGTCACTTAAATTGAAGTGATGTTGTCGCCATGATGGTCCAGGAAATACGAGAAAGACAAAAATGCTGTTGGTGATACCTTTAATTGGCCCAAGTTGGTCCAATAAAAGATATCGCCCACAGAGTCCCTGCCTCTCGCAGTCTAAGTCAACCTTACTGCTTCTCCCCTCCCTCTGTGTTTGATTTCAAAAGGTACCGTGGTCCCGAGGGGCATGGCAGGCAATAGTAATCTGTCACCAGAGAAGATCCATTAGTGGCAATCATCTTTTTGGGGGCTGGATTCTGATTTCACTTATAACAATGTAAATCCTATGGAGTGAGAGGTATGACTGAATTGTAGTTGGAATCAGAATCTGGACCCCCGTTTCTAGAAATGGATACACAAGGACCCCTGTTTGAGGGGGGGCCAAGCAGGAAGACTGAAAAGGAAGCCAGGATAACAAAAGATCTTGACATTTGGTAGAGTAGTTTTAGGGGATGAGACGGCCTAATGAGAGAGTGTGGTGGGAAGGATTTGGGCATGCTATCAGTTTGGGAGGGCTGAGCAGCAGCTGTCCATGTGGTAAGACTTCAATTCGATAGAAACACCTGGCTCCTCGTTGTCAGGTCAGCTGGCCTGTACCCACAGTCCGGGGAGCTACATCCAGGACTTTTGATACAGTCTCCCACAACAGTCTCACAAGCAAGCTAAAGGAAAATAGGTTGGATGAATGCACTGTAAGGTGGATAGAAAACTAGTTGGATCATCATGCTCAAAGGGTAGTAATCAATGGCTCAGTGTTTAGTTGGTAGGCGGTATTAAGTGGAGTGCCCCAGGGATCGGTCCTGGGACCAGTTTTCTTCAATGTCTTCATCAACAGTCTGGACAAAGGGATGGAGTACACCTTCAGAAAGTTTGCGGAGGACACCCAGCTGGAGGAAGTAGTAGATATGCTGCAGGGTAGGGCTAGGATTCAGAGAGACCTCGATAAATTGGAAGATTGGACCAAAAGAAATCCCATGAAGTTCAGTAAGGACAAGTGCAAAGTCCTGCGCTTAGGACAGAACATCCCTCTGATGACCTGAAGAATGACCCAAAGGCCAGGCCAGGGCTGCCACCCCTCCTCACATCTGCGGGGTAATCCCAGGCTTCCTTGTGCTGTTGACAAGCACAGATTTGTTGGGTAACTACAGACATTAGTTTGTCATAAGACCTCTGTGAAGCTTGTTTGCTGTTCCCAGGGGACAGTTCAATGTCTGTTTGACCAGGATAGTGAGAGCCAAGAAGAAAACCTTAATTTGCTGTGTGAAAAAGTGTGCGGTATAATGGAATGACAGTCTGGAGAGGTAAGGCTCTGAGTTGGGTGCCTCAGTTACCCATTGTCTGCATTGTACCCATTGATAGTTGTACAATCCAACCTTGCAGGGGTGCTGTGAGGCTACAGGAGGTCCGAATACAATAACCAGGGGAGATCCCATCCAGCCTTACATTCCTATGGCTCCCATTCACACGGCTCCCAGGCTGCAGCACAATGACTGCCACTGCAAAGCCTAGAAGTGAACACCCAGTGAAAAAGGCATCGATGATATCAAAAGGAAAAAACAATAGACAGAAAAAGATGCTGATAAGACAAGAGGGAAGCGCTGGAGTCAGTCTGTGGGGGTGATTCTGGTGCTTGGGCAGCACTTTCACGGTGCTAAGCGCTATGGGCTCCTGCAATATATGTAATGAGTAATAGCAAAGCCCCCTGGGAGCCCAGCAATGGATCAAGACCCTATTATAGTAGGTGCTGTGCAAGCACACAACCAAGAGATCCTGGTGCATAAGTTGCCAGGGGCAACAGATGAAGAATTGGAATGGTCTCATCTGTATGATGACAGCTAACACAGGTGGGTTTGCAATAGGGGTAACTAAACTTAATCTGAACTGTAAGAGCCACTGCACTTCCATTTCTGAAGTGACATGCCCCTGTGGACTCCAGCTGCTTTGCTGTGCACAGGTTCATGGTCGCTGTGCAGTGCAGAGCAGCTGAAGCATGCAGTGCAACTCGCTCCAGATGTGCACTTACATCACCCATGCCGAGACTGACTTTATCCCTGCTCTCCATCTACCAAGATGTTAATTCAGGGGTGCTCCGCCCCAGGCTGGAGCCATCTCATCTCACCCACAGCTTCCCATGGGTCTGGAAAATTTGGCAACAAGGGAGCAGTGCTAATTAACACTGCTACTGCTCATGCTGCCAGATTTCCACGTCGCTGTATCAGGCCATTCTCACACAGCTGGATCAACCAGGCTATCCCAGCCCATGCAGTTGGATCAAGCTCCATCCAAACCAGGGGTGGGCACTTATTTCGGACAGAGGGCCACTTACTGAGTTTTGACAAGCCATCGAGGACTGCATGACAGGCAGCCAGGGGCAGATAAATATTAATTTCCTAAATTTTTAAAGGAGCCCCGCAGGCCGGATAGACTGGCCTGGTGGGCCGCATCCACCCTGATCCAGACCATTCCCATGCAGCTGGATTGAGCCTACAGATGGGATCTGGCCCACAGCCAACCTGGCACAGCTTATCTAACCCATGGGCATCAATGCTTTAAGTTATATGAAGAAACAGGGATTTTTCACCAGTAGAAGGACAAGCTATTTCTATGCATATTAAAAGGACCCTCAGGTTAAAAAGCATGTATGTTGTCTCTGCCTCACAACACCAGAAGAAAGGAGTGCTTGGTGACATGGAGAGGTGGCAGGTTCTGCTAAATGGAAATAATCACTGGGCAATCAGACTGTGGCACTCACTGCCCCGAGGCCAACAATTTGGGGCTGGTCCTGCTTTGAGCAGGGGTTGGACTAAATGACCCCCTCCCAACCCCATTTTCTATGATCCTTGATAAGACTCAGCGGGACCAAGAACAAGCACAGCCAGCAGCTTAACAGTTAATATTATCAGAGCTCATGGCTCTGTGTTAGGAATCGGGAAGGTAACTTCACGGACGCCTATTATGCCCCTTCTCACTACCATGGGGGTCACATGCGTCCTCTGAAACAACTGGACCTGACCACTGCCAGAGATGGGATGCTGCACTCCCATATTCCTCCACTTCTTAAAATGAAATATTTCTTCTTAACATGCTCTGAGCCTTAAATTTGAGTTTTTAAAATGCAAAAATTTCTCGATGCAACAGCTAGAATCTGGGTCCTTGTAAAAGTGTCTTTGTTTGATGGAGTTTTTTTTGATCGAGTCATAAGATGTGGGTATCTTACATCTAAAGGCATCTAATAACCACAGAAATATGGTTTATGGGCTTTGAGTGTGTTCTAGTTTGGCAAGTCCTAAGCTCCACGGGTCCTTGAGACTCAGGACCCACCAACACAGAGACAGGCTCATATGAAAAACTTGTTCTGAGCTAGTATGAACATAATCTTCTGTCAATAAGTCACAGGCTTAAAACAAGAAGAATGGGCATGGTTATTTTTCTAACACTCAATGAATTCTGTAAGGCAGTGTCTTGCCTCACTCAGGGCCCCATCCAAATACACCGAATTACATGAGAGACTCTCCATTGATTTCAATGGAGGCTGAATGAAAATCCAGGGGATTAAAATGCATCACTCAGGGTGTTCAGCACACCAAGGTCAATGACTACTGTCTTCAAGACGCAGTGTCTTACAGATAGCTGGGCAGGAGACAAAAGCTATAGCTGCAATGCAGTCACTGCTATGATGCCCCTTGCATAGACACACCCAAGCTTGTTTTAAGGAGACTATCTTAGATATTGCTAGCAGGATGGCTATGGTAATTTGGAGATCAGCCTGGGAGAGATGTCCAAGCACCTCTCCCATTCTTGGATGGGTTTGGCAGTTTGTTCTGGGCTCTGCCATAGATACAAGGTTAGCAGAGCCCCGGCTAGGCAACTGCAGTGGTGACACACCCATAAAGGGCAGGGCAGGGCAGGGCAGCTTGTTCTACCCCTGAGCAGCCAGTGGACTTTTAAGTGCCCTACATCCACTTGTGATCATGGACACATCAAAAAGACCCACAAATTATCAAAATGAGAGGCCTAAAGTCAGTCACCTTCATCCATGCTTGAGGGGCGGGATGTACTCTGTACCTGGCAGTGTCATGAAAGCATAGTCATGGTCACCTATAGCAATGAAGATGTCACGGCACAGGTTTTGGCATGGGCCAGCAACCCATGTAAGTACCCAAAGTGCCTGCCTGGGTTTATCCAGACCTCACTGAAGCCATTGCCACTGCAGCTTACTCCAGGTGTCTACATGTGACCACAGGGTAGACATTTCAGCACAAGGCCTGATTTCCAGACATGCAGAACCCTTCCCACATAAAGCAAATCACCTTTAAAACCCATGCCCCTTAGGCCAACCGAAGTCTGCTGAAGTCAATTTAAAAATGCACCATGACCTTGGGCTTTGGATCACAGTCCAAGTGAGAGGTCTCAATATTAATTTCCCTGCCAGCCTCCCACTTCCCCCATTCAGGGGACCAATGTCTAGTATGTAAAGCACAGGCCGGGATTTGTGAACAGCAGGCTCTGAAAACCCTGGAGATTCAAGGTAGCTGAGTCACTGGGCAGCTTCCCGCCCAAGGGCCAGACGTCAACACAGCCTTCAAGCAAGGCAGAGATGAGTACGGATGTGCCTGGACTACCACTGTATAGCTTGCAGTGTTAATTGATTATGTATGTGGACAAGGTTGCCAGTCCTCTGAGCAATTATACTGGCTGCTGCCAGAGGAGCTCAACTTGACTGGCAGTGGGTATCCATTTTGGCTTCATCCAGCAGAAACATGGTGGCCATTCAATAGTCTGGCCTTCCTAAGTACCTAGTAATAATCTAGCTACATAGAAGTGTTGAATCACCATCTTTTCCCAGCTGGCCTTCAATGCAGTATAGAGATGGTTTTACCCATATTTCTATTTTAAAATAAAGCCTTCAAAACCGGAAAGAAGCCTCTGAAATGCTGTTGCTTCTCTTTTTCTCCCCCCAAGTCGATCCCCACAAATCCAGGTGCAATCTTGACCTGCTTGCCCTGATCTCTGATTAAGTCAGGAGGTCCCATCCAGCCCTTTGCCCTGTGTTCCTGTGTCCAGCCAGGAAAAGGCGTATCTGCATTGTTTGATGTTGATGCTTCTTCCATTTGGCCTGGCTGTATTTGTCAATGCTGGCCCATCTCCAGCTTGCAAATAAAAGGCCACAGAGGCAGCTTGCAAAGGGGGAAATAAATCCTTGTCTGTGCTCTTCCTTACTTTCCTGTAAAGAGTAGACATATATTATTTCCTTGGGGGGGGGGGGGGGGGGGGGGGAGGTATAGTGGGATTCAGCTCTCCAGCTAGAAAACCAGTAGGGCACAATGTGAGTGCTCTAACTCCCCTCCCCAATGAGTCTCGGAGTTTCTTTCCCAGTAAAGCAAGTCCCAGCTCATGAGAGGAGACTCTGAGAGTTCATTAAAATAAAAGTGGAAGTTTCCAGCAGACCAGGTTCTTTGGGTAGATGTGATATCTTTTATTAGACCAACTAAATAGTTGGGGGGGGAAATGTTCCTTGCAAGCTTTCAGGCACTAACACCCTTCTTCAGGCCAAGGGAGAGTTTGCCAGTGTTTGTGTGCTCTCCTGGGTAGAGTAGAAACCAAAATGCAAAACGCATGTCTGTGAAAATCCACATGCATGGCAGCGAGGTTTTTGCATTCTCATATTTGCATTTTGCAGACCTGCATTTTGCATTTTGGAGAGCACACAAACACCAACAAACTCTTCCTATGCCTGAAGAAGGGCGTTTGTGCCCGTAAGCTTGCAAGGAACATTTTTTTTCCCACTATTTAATTGGTCTAATAAAAGATACCAGATTTACCCAAAGAACCTGGTCTGCCTATATCCTTAGACCAACACGGCTACAACCAACAACCCTGAAGTCTCTAACATGTGTTTCTAGAGAAATGTTTCAAAAAGTGACCCCATGACATCCAAAGGACGGAATTCAACGTGTATTCATATACCCTTTATTTAGACTCTTGTGATTTTTTTTACATCAATGTCCTGATTTTTTCATGGGGAATTTTTGCACACAAAACTCCGATACTGCAAGTACCATGTACCCACAGACAGAAAACTGGGACTAGGAACTGCGTTCCTGTCACCACTGGCTGAAATATAAGTACAGGACAACTGAATTGTGCCCTCTCTCCCTCAAGATCTTTGTGACCTGAAGTGGCTTCAGTTCTGGCCTGTGGCTTTTATATTGTCGATAAAAAGCTTTGTTTGCTTTCCTGCTGCTGGTGCCTCCAGGATGAACCTTCTCCCCAAGGCCACTGTTTGCTGGAGTGTCGAAATGCACCTGATAGTGGTCTCTCGTCATCAGGAATATTTTGCAATCTCTCCAGCCTGTATAAATCAATAGTCTTCCCATCTCTGTCTGCTTGTTTCCATCTTCCTGGGTGCTGCTTTCTTGCGGTGTGATCTGCCCTTCAACCATGAGGATCCTTTACCTGCTCTTTGCTGCTGTCATGATCCTTTTCCTCCAGGCTGTTCCAGGTGAGGTAGAAAGATTTAAAGGGAGTGTATGGGACTGGGTGGAGAGGGAGCAGAGATGTTTTCATGCTGCAGCTGAGAAGAATTAGACTGGGGTCTCTGGGGAAGATGGGGCACCTGGGATCCTCCAAGCAAGAACTTACTGCATGAAATATTCTGCCTGGGATGCCTTTTGAGGACAAAATCTTCAAAACCCAATCAAAGGTATGGTCAGTTAATAGCAGCTTGCAAAAAAACTCAAGTTGAATCCTGATGCTCACTTCACAGTACTCTGACTGTAAGATGGGGATAGTGGAACCATTTTAATACTCAAGGGTGTTAGTTTAATAGGGGATTAGTTCATCAAAGTCAGTGGGATTATTCCAGTGACCTTCAGATCAGTCCTTCATCTCAGCTGGAAAGTGCATAGGAAGTATCACTGGGATGGTTGCAATGGTGTTGGGTACAATGCCTGGAAGCATTGCTGGGATTGTTGTGATGGTGTTGAGTGCAATGTGTGGAAGCATCACTGGGATGGTTGCGATGGTGTTGGGTGCAATGCACGGAAGCATCACTGGGATTGTTGTGATGGTGTTGGGTACAATGCATGGAAGCATCGCTGGGATTGTCACAATGGTGTTGGGTGCAATGCATGGAAGCATCGCTGGGATTGTTGTGATGGTGTTGGGTGCAATGCATGGAAGCATTATTGGGATTGTTGCGATGGTGTTGGGTACAATGCATGGAAGCATTGCTGGGATTGTCACAATGGTGCTGGGTACAATGCATGGAAGCATTGCTTGGATTGTCACAATGGTGCTGGGTACAATGCATGGAAGCATCGCTGGGATGGTTGCGATGGTGTTGGGAACAATGCATGACACAGGGCTGCTGTGGGTTTGCTCCCTGGCTCCTGCTCCAGCCGATTTAGTGACAGCAAGGGAGGTGGAGGCAGTGCAAGGAACAATGTCCTTTAATAAATTGCAACACTGAACTGAAAGTTGAATGAAAGCCAGAAATGTCCTGTTCTTGCCTGGTGGAGTGGTAGCCAAAACAAAATTTGAACAAGCAGTGGCAAACCAGTGTAACTTATGCTCACAAACCAAAGATTAGTCCAAGGTTGTGGGCAGGGTTGGTGCAGGGAGGAGGGGAAGAGTCTCTGCTTTTGATTCCCTATTTTTTCGGAAACAGAAATGAAACCAGTGGGTTCTTTTTTGTTTTGTTTTTCTGATGTTGTATTAAAATACAGGTTGCTTCTGCCTTGTGCTTTTTTCTGAAAGATTTTAGGGGCAACTTCTCCAGATTTTAGGCGACCCCACTTCCCCAGAGCTCCTGCGAACATTGATTTTGGGCATGTTCTGCCAATCTGCACGTAGCAAACATAGGAATGAGGTGCTGATGAATGAGGCTGCCGGTCCACGGCCGCTCTCCAGCACACGGGGGAGTCCATGAGTGGTAGCAGGGATTGTCCTCAGTGCAACTCCAGGGCCTCGTTTTGTGGGGAGGTGGTGGGTGTGGGTGGAAGGGAAGGGATCACTTGTGAATCGCACACCCAGAAGTCTTGGAGAAGTGATGTAGACAAACCCCAAGAGTATTAAGATGCCTATACCATCAGAGCTGTCAAGGGAGTGAAACTTAAATAGCAAGGAAGGGAGGGGTTTTTACTCAGACTGTTTAAAACCCCTCCATTTTCATCCATTCAATTCAACTGTCCAACAGGCGGATGGGAAGAATAGCCCTTTTATGAAAGATGCAGTTTTCTAGCCTGGTGTTGAGTGCAAAACAAGGAATCCTTGCTATTTTGAAAGGTAAAGACAAACCCAACGCTCTCTCGTACACCCCGCCACCCCAAAAAATGACCAAACTAAAAAAAACCCCAACCTTTTCTGGACCTTTTAAGTATCTTAGATAAAAATACAGTAGCACATCTTTGCTTTGTTTGCAGGCTGCCAATAAGGCACGTGGGTTGTTATCATCGTAAGTGTCTCTTGCAAATCAAGGGAAGTGATTCTTCCTCTCTATTCAGCATGGCTGAGCCCTGACCTGGAGTCTGTGTCCAGTTTGGGGCCCAACCCTTCAAGTGGAAAATGGCAAAAAGGATTAGAGGCCTGGGAAATGTGACTTATGGGGAAAGGCTGAAAGACCTAGGATCGTTTCGTTTGCAGAAGAGCAGAGTGAGGAGAGATTTGATCTATCCCCCTTGAGCAGGGGGCTGGACTGGGTGATCTCATGAGGTCCCTTCCAGCCCTATTTAATTTTCCCCATGAGCTTATGATCTAGTTTCCCAGTTGCCCAATTTAAGCTCCTGCTAGGCCGACAGTGAACCTCAACTTCAGGAGGGCTCTGCCTGGGTGCACGGTTCTCATTGCAAAGATTATGTC
>NW_005842662.1:148755-151095 GCF_000455745.1 Alligator sinensis | reverse complement strand
TGCAGCCAAAGGCAGCTATTACAGCACCCTGCAATGCAGAAGCAACCACGGCCACTGCCGGAGACTCTGCTTCCACGGGGAACGGTGGATCGGCAATTGCAACGGTGGGCATCAACACTGCTGCAAATGAAAGACGAAGCTGAGATAAAGAACCACCAGATCCCAAAGAGGAAGGAGACCAAACCAGACCTGCCAAGAGAGACCACACCACAGCAATTCCCAGGCTGGACACAAGCAGCACTTTTACAGCAGGGTCAGTCCACTGTAAATAAAAGATTTGCTTTTATATGTCCCTCTGGCTCCGTAGTTGAACTGCTTTTTCTTAGAGACATCGGAAGGTGGACATTTCTATCAGAAGTCTAGCGCTGGAGCACTGGGTCATATAGTTGGGTTTAGTAATAGATAAAGGCTTTTTTGCTTCTAACTTTTCACTCTGATGATGATGATGAGAAGCCCCAATCAATTATCTGACATCAGCCCTTCCTGCCATTAATCAAAAAGCAGTCTCTGTCTCAGAGATCTCACAATCTCTGTATAGATGAGACAGTCATAGGAGGAAAAACAAGAAGTGAAGGGAAAAGAAGGTAAACGCTGCAAGAACACTGATTTTTAAAAGAATCAGCTGAACAAGTACAGGACGTCCTCGGTTATTTGAAGCCGCAGTCATCCAAATGCCAGGTTTCTTCTACTAGCTTGCAACTACTGGCCTTGCACAATTAACTGTTTTCCTTTAAGCTTCATTGACTACAGAGCTATATATCTGCTCAGAAGTTCAGTACAATGGCTTGTAGCCTTTGGTACTGTGTTAGAAACTGTTCTCTTTTTTAAGAGAGAATATCTGTACTGTCAAGCCTAGGATGGCTTTATATGATGCCTGGTGTGTTAACATTACTCACAAGATGCTGCGGCTTCTTGTACCCGAACAATTCAGTGACCCAAATGGCTTTTTGGCGGCTGCTTTCCAAATGGGTTCAGATTACTCAGGATGTACCGTAGCAGCAACAGCAACCGCCGTGTCAGAACCAAAGCACATTGATAACTAGAGAAAAATCACTTTGACTTCAGGGAGTGGACTTTGGAGTGGACTTCAGGACACAGGTCCAAGCCTTTGGAGAAGGCTGATTGGTGGGCTCTGGGAGAGTAGCTTCATTTCAGTTCCCAGTAGGAAAGCATCCTTGTCCGATAAAACATCAGCGTGCCTGGTACAAATTAGGGTCCTTTTCTTTTCCACAGAATTTTACTTCTTTTTCTTTTCTTAATGCTGATCAGCAACTTTAATATATCGATAGCTATTGCGATAGCGATAGCTATATCTCATACTGTTCTGCTAAATGGCTCCTCCCTTTTGGTTTTATTGTGCTTTGGGGTTATAGCTATATAGATATCTAGATCTATAGCTATATCTATGGCTATTGCTATATCTCTAGCTATATCTATATCTCACAGACTATTCTGCTAAATGGCTCCTCCCTTTTGGTTTTATTGTGCTTTGGGGTTATAGCTATATAGATATTTAGATCTATAGCTATATCTATAGCTATTGCTATATCTATAGCTATATTTTACAGACTGTTCTGATAAATGGTTCCTCCCTTTTGGCTTTATCATGCTTTGGGGTTATAGCTATATAGATATCTATAGCTATATCTATGGCTATTGCTATATCTAGAGCTATATCCATAGCTATAGCTATATCTCACAGACTATTCTGCTAAATGGCTCCTCCCTTTTGGTTTTATTGTGCTCTGGGGTTATAGCTATATAGATATCTAGATCTATAGCTATAGCTGTATCTCACAGACTGTTCTGCTAAATGGCTCCTCCCTTTTAGTTTTATTGTTCTTTGGGGTTTTGCAATGCCCAGCATTGAATCAATCAATCACATTAGCAACAGGATGCAGGAGTTGCAGAATGATGAAAAGAAAATATTTTCAATTATTTTTCTTTCCATACTTGAAAAAGCTCTTCTTATTAAATGTTTAATTTTAAAAATAAATGGTTGATTTTCGTTGAAGCTGCAGGAGCCCAATCATAGATCCATAGATTGTAAAGGGCTGGAAGGGACCTCACAAGATCGTCGGGTCCAATGACTTGTGATGAAATGATGAGTTAGCACCACCGTTACATCTCAGCATTGGATAATCACATTCTTGAGACCAATGGTGATTCTGAGTGTGTGGACACAAGAGAAAGATCCACGCAGATTTTAGGGTGAATGCTACGTTCTGTAAGCAACTGATTTTTGTGCAAATCTAAACTCAGTCAATACCATCAATAGAATTTGCCTTCAAATATAAAAAAATATATATTAAAAGAGGAAAATAACATTATTATAGAATA
>NW_005842662.1:124325-148724 GCF_000455745.1 Alligator sinensis | reverse complement strand
GAAAAATGAAGTTCACATGCTTAATATGCTGATACAAAGCTTAATCTGGCCCTTATGGGAACCAGCAATAAAACCTCTTCATTGACTTCACTGAGAATTGGAACAGGCTCAGTGGCTTGAACGTTATACTATTTTTCAACACTAGATGGGGATCCTAGACCACTTTCCCAACTTTGCCAGCAGCAAGCAGAAATGAAGAAATGCTGTCTGGACCCTGACATTTTTTGCTATTCCTTTAGGCTTCCCAGTGATGAGCTGCACTGACATTCAGTGCTCACTGTAACTCTGCATTTGCACAGCCCGTGCCGACATAGACTGCTCATTAATAAGGATGGGTGGCACACGGGGATGCAATCATCTGATGAAGCAAGCTGATGCTTAGGATAGCTTATGCTATATACTTCCTGATTTAGTCTATAAGGTGCAAATCAACCCTGCGTGATACACAGCGAAGCAGAAATCTGGTGAACTTTTCCAACACTAGGCTGTTAGCCCCACGTGCTCAGAAAGTGAGAGTCAGTGAAATGAAGTCATGACATTGGCCCTGAAACGAGGAGTTATTTTAAATAGTAATAGTTTGGGGACTGTCGTTGCTTTTGCTGCCTGGTCTCTGAGCTACACGCTGCATTCAGGTCGTCTTTTCCCTGCAGCCGTAAGATCTAGAAACTTTTAAAAATTAAATGCAAGCTGAGGTTTTCCCACAACAGCACTCTGGGAGCTGGGGCTTCCAGGAAGATACAGTATGATGGGGCCCGTGATGCAATGGCAAGAGGCAGCAGCCCTGATTTCTGGATTCACAAACCCAGTGGGAATTTGTGAGTGTTTCTCCTGCAACTGGAGTTTTTGTTCTGCTACAAGGACGCTTCAAATGAAAGAAAAACTGGGAACCGGGTTTGCAGCTGCTACAGATCAGTAAAGCACTACTGATCTCGATACAACTGGGCTGAGATACTGGTGCAATGTGGCTGAAAGGCAACCGGTGCAGAGAGCTGCACGCTGCGGGTAAAGATGGCAGAACCGGTCCCCGGGAAGGAACAGCGTTTTCCTGCAGTGACACGCGGGGTCCCAACTCCGGGCTGTGGAAGGAAACTGAGACAGAGGAAACAGCCTGAACACCAGTGACAACGTCCTTGCTCGGCATGCATCAGGCTGTGGGTGCACGTGACAGTCTCCCCATTGCTCAGCATTTTGGCCGGAGAAAGCACTAGACCTGTCCCTGAAGGGGGGATTTTCCTGGCCAGATGTTCATGGGAACTACGTCCCTTCATGCCAGTGGAGACCAGCAAGCCTCCAGTGACTTAGTTCTTCACCTGCACGACCCCCATTATTATATGCAAGGGGAGCTGCGGGGTGACAAGAGCCTCCTTTGAAAATCCCAGACTTCTTCCAATGGCAGCGTGCAAAGCGTGTGGAAGCTCCTTCTCGGGGCAGCGGCCTCGCCTGCCCGAGGATGTGCTTCTCTTTGGGTCAGCAGGGTGTCGGAGAGCGAGCCCGGGGTCAGGCGCCCCTGGGGCTCATCCCCATCATCCATCCCATCGAGCCGATAAGCCGCCCCTTGATAACGGGAGGTGCCAGAAAGAGCCTCCGGTTTCCCACCTTTTTGAAGTCTGCCCGGTGACGTTTTGCAGAGCTTTGTCGCTCTGCCAAAGTAACCAAGCTCCAGCTCAGCCTTTTCTCCCCTCCTTCCCCTCAGCCCCCCCTCCCCTCTTCCTCCCATTTCACTGAGCACGCACCTCTGCGCGGGGCTGATATGGGCTTTGGGGTCCCACAAATGATGTCATCTGTTTTTGGTCCAGCCGAGGAGAAGGCGCTGCCGGAGATGGCCCCGGGTGAGATGCGTCTGCCTCTACCCAGCCTGGCGCCGGCCGCAGCAGCAAGCCTTCCTTTCACAGCCCCTTCTGCACCTTATCACTGGAGAGATGACATCTTCGGGGGCGCTGCGCAGGCCGGCATGGCTGGGAGACAGGCTACGGGATTTCTGGAGGCCGCTGCTGGGAACGCATGAATGTGCATGTGTTCACGGGAGCCAGTTCCTGGCATGAAACAAGCAGGGAGATCACGTCCAGCAGGACAGAGCCAACAGCCAGACAGCATGAAAGGGAAGCTGGCTGCATGCTACAGCCAAGCCATAGTCAACAGTCTCCATCAACAGGCTCAGTATTCAACTAATTCTGCTCCTGTTAAAGCCACTGAAAGCTTAACTGCTGGTATCAATGGCCAGAGCTTCACACCTCTGACAGACTCAGTGCAAGGTGAAGCAGTAACCCAGAAAGGGTTAATGGATCCCAGCCTATTGCAGGGCTCAGGGGAGTGCAGAAGCAGGAGGAAGCCAGGTCTAGGGACAGGGGTTGCATGATATGGCATGGCATGGCATGGTCTGGTATCGTGTGGCATGTTCTCCTACCTTGGGAATAGAGGCAATTTGTGGGGTGTGACTAGCTGGACGGCTTCTATGGAAGCTGCTGTGAGATGGATAGTATGGGTCTGAGTTCATGAGATGCTGCGGGGAAAAAACCCAACAACATGCCTACTTCTTCTGGAAATTTTTTTTTCTCATCACAAATAATGCCCAACATCATCCTCCCCTTGCCTCTTCCTTCCTCACCCCCATATCTGCAAAAACAGGGTGTTGGTCACAAATATTTTGGACACCACCAGAAATGAACTGGCGTTTCTGTCTCCTGGTGCACCCCGGCGGTGTGGTGGCCATGCTGCGCTGCTTCCCTCACCAAGGGGGGACACCCTAGTGCACGGTGGGGGATGAAGTCCAACCAGGTAGCTGGACAGAGGAAAATGGGAGTTTGAGGCATGGGGACGACGACTTCCAGAGGAGGGATGGCTGTGATGATTTGGCACTGAAATAGCGCCGTTCAGGGCTGAAAAATGTTGGGGCCCAATTCTGCTCCACTTCATAGGCACATAAGTGATCTTAGGCACCTAAGTGTGATTTTCTTCCCCCCTGCTTGAGTCCCTGAAAAACTGTTTGTGCCAAAGCCTGGGAGGGTGCCCCTCTTCCTTGCAGCCCACATACAACTCAAGCTAAAGGACGTGTTAAAAAATAGATGCACTGATGGATGTTCAAGGACTTGAGCAGGGTGGAATACAATCAAGTTTTTAGACTCGTGGGGAATTTTGTCATTGGAAACAATGGTGCCCTGGGAGGGCCAGGCACCTCTCTAATCCAACATTACCACTGGCAGCAATGCGACCCTCGTCTTGTGTCATCTAGCCTTTGTGCCGCACTGAAAACACAGCACCGACGTGGCTTTCTCAGCAGTGCAACCTATGAAAAAAATAACCACAGAGCCAGATCTATCCTGTCCTTGGCTTGAGAGCAAGGACAAATTGGTCGAATATGGTGGGGATAATGAATTAACAGGAACTTCTCCTGTGCATAAATAAATGACTTCACTGCCCAGGCCTGTCCTTCTGGCCTCTTTCAGCTACACACCATGGACCCCTAACAAAAATGTAGCAACGAGACCCGTTTCTCCAGGGATGAAATGCGCAGCGTGGGAGGCATCCAATGCAAACATGGTAGAAAACAGCTGCAGGGTTGCTCCGTGAGATCTCAGCCGGCTAAGAGTTGCTTGTTGCTGGTCCTTCCGATGTTAACCTATACAACCTGAAGCAAAGGTAGGTCCCTGGAGGACCAAATCGCTCCCTTGTCATCAGAAGACAGAGGCACTGAGCACGTGTCAGGAGCAAAGTCTTCAATCACCCCGGCCTCCTTTCCCAGCTCCTGGTTTGGGGCCATTCAGTGAGATTCAGAAGACATGGTGGTGTGCATGGAGAGCAGGGTGCTAATGAGGTTCTCCTGCAATTAGCTAGGGAACTAAGCACCTCCTCCTGCAATTAAAAAAATGGCTGCAGCCATCCCAGTGGCCCCAGCACAGCAACGAGTAGTGACAAGCTGGTCAGCCAGCAGTTCTCCAGCTCTTCCAAGTTCAACACCCGGGGGCCGCTTAGCTGGAGCCTTCCTCAAGTACCTGCTCAGCACCCTGGATGCTTTGATCTCGTCAGGCCATTTATGCCAAGGCCCAGATCCCTCTGTCTAGGGCTGATGTGAAAGCTGTCATGAGGTTTATTGTCCAGCTCTGCATCCCCTTATCAGCAACTCCCACACACTGGAAATGAGATAAGCATGACAGCATTTTTTCCATTGGCTGGCTTATCACATCTGTGAAGAGGAGAGGGCTGTAGAGGGAGAGCAGGATGGAGGGTGGGAAGGGAAGCAGGAGCATAGATTCCTATCCTTTACCACCAGATCCTCATTCGTGATAAAGAAGAAGGGGTGACAGGGTCTCAGAGCAGTCCTGGGGCTCTTGAGGTAGCTAGAAGAGACATGCGATTGCCTTGACTAATGCAAACAGAGCTGCTTCTGCCCTAAATTACTATGCAATGTAGGGAGATTCTCACAAAGCATCAGCTGTGTTCCTGGCTATGGGGAGCATCTGCACCAATGCTTGGCTACAGGTACAAGGGTGATCCGGCTTCAGACCCCAAGGCACTCAATTGACCTCAGCAGGGGTCAGGAAGGACATTCGTGCCATGTTAGAAAACCTCTTCGAGGGAAAAAGAGGAGGCTGCATCAGAAACAGAGAGGCAGTGAAACCAGCTGCAGAGAGACCCTCACACGCCATCACTGCTCCTAAGGCAGTTTGGCCAGGCTCACTATATGTCTTCCTCTCCACCTCCATCACCTTGGCATGCAAATATCAGTGAGCAGAAGGTAGAGAAGTAGCATTTTCTCTATTAGCAGCTGAGGACCTGAGACTCATAGAAAATGAGGGTGGCAGGGACCTCAGGAGGTCACGTCTAGTCCAACCCCCTGCTCAAAGCGAAACTATCCCCAGCTACATCATCCCAGCCAAGGCTTTGTCTAGCTGGGTCTTAAAAACCTCCAAGGATGGAGATCCCCCCACCTCTCTGGACAACCTGTTCCAGTGCTGGGTATAGCAGATTCAGAGATATTAAATGAATTCTGTCTCCCTGTATCTAAGTCTGGTCATTTCTAGTCATCTCACAACTAAAACAGTGGTTCTCAACTTTTCTGTACCAAGACCCATCGGGAAACATCGATGGCCAGTCCTGACCCAGTGCCCCTCACTCCCGACCCACTGGCCCCACCCCCAGCCCCCAGTGTATGGGGCAGGGGCAGGAGGCGAGTAGCCCCAAGCAACCCGAACTTGGACAGCTTGCAATGCAAAAGCCACGGTTTCCCACCTTTTTCTCCTTTAAAAGGAGTACCCATTTTTAAAGTTTGTTCGCAACACTTTCAAATATTCTTGAGAATATATCGAGACCTGCAGGTCGAGAAACCCCGTGCTAGAGGACACTTCCAACACAGCAAGAGGCCGGTCCAGCGCAGATCCACCTGGGGTAAGTGCCCAGTGCAGTGACCTTCAGGCACCAGCAGATGTCACAACTCTCCCAGTGACCAGTTGAATTTAAGACACTTTAGATTAAATTTTCCATCTCCCAGACAGAAGCGCGTTACACTTTTGTTCCTGACGGCAGGCACTGAGATGCTGAGGGTTCAGATACCACCGCCAAAAACTCATTCGCTGTCACTTTGGTGATAAAACAAGTTGATTTGGTTTCAAAATGGGGGGGATAACAAATACGTTTCCATTTTTATTACTCGCCTTCTGATTTTTGTACCTCTGCTACCCATCCAAGCCATGTGAGCAGGCTTTTCTTTACTACTAACTGGTGTTTTCATAGCATAGAAATGCTTAAGTGATCGAGTGATCCTGGAAGCCGGGACTTTAAGAAAAGCATGAAACGCTCCGAGGGTGGCAATAAAGTCACTAGAGCTGGCAGCCGCGTTTTCAGTTCGGAAAGCAGTGCGGTGAATACAAGGGGTTGACCGATTGGAGGGGGTCGCCCATGTCCCTGCATCTAAGCCAAAAGCTGCCCATGGATTGTCCCAGGTCCCAGAAGTCACAGAGATATGGATTTAACGCTTCAACAGCTGTGCTAGACTCCTGCATGGCTACCGCAGAATATTTTTCTGTGGTGCAATGTGGTCGTTAGAAAAATCTAGCAGCATGGATTGCAAAGAAGATCATTTGATTTACTCTAGGTAGACACCTGGACCCTCACATTTGCAAATTCATTTTGCATTGGCACAAATAGCCCCGGTCTCTCCAGCATCCAATCAGGCATGCAAGCAGCACCCTCGGTAGTGATCCCAAGGCCCACCACAAGGTAGACAAGTCTTTAAAGGCACTGTATTTTCCTGTGGAGTGACAGAGAGCTGCTACACAGAAGCTTCCCATATGCAAAGGTGACCTCTGAAATTGTGTTGCCTCTGATTTTACCAAGAAGCCCAGTCTGAGATATTTGGGGGGGGTGGGGCGAGCTGGCTTTGGGAGGACTAAGCTGCACAAAAGCCAGCTGTTCTGCTCCTGGGGGAAAAAAACAAAAACACATATCCAGCCACTTTGGGAACAAAATGTAGACACTGAGAATGAAACATTCATTCATTCAACGTTCATTATGAAACAACACAGCCTGAAAGCCCAAGGCCCGAGCTTCCCAACTCAGCCAACATCCCCGGGGGCTCAAGGCTTCCAGGTCCCCATCTGTTTGCTGGAGCCAGCTACTGCCACGAGGTCAGGATGATGGGGCTTTGGTGAGCAAGAGGCCCTCTCTCCCATCCTGGTGTACTGCATGTCTCACAACTCTAGCTCCTGGAGTCATTTGATGGTAGACCAAGTCCTGATTTTTGACTATTTAGGACTGACCATACAGCTCAGCAATAGAGGTGCCTGTTTAGGCAAGGGGCACAGAAGACAGGCGTATCAAGAGCAGGAAAGTTTGTGTTTTTGATGCTGAAATGGAGAGCATTTCCTCCTGAACTGGTTCTAAAGGACCCCATTTCATAAGGGGTCCTGGCCAGAGGATGCCCAGAAGTGGTGGTTATTATTAATGCTGCACCGTGCAGCATTAATAGGACCCCAGTGTGACAAGAGCTGTATAAATGAATACATAGATTCATAGATGTTAGGGTCGGAAGGGACCTCAATAGATCATCGAGTCCGACCCCCTGCATAGGCAGGAAGGAGTGCTGGGTCCAGATGACCCCAGCTAGATACTCATCTAACCTCCTCTTGAAGACCCCCAGGGTAGGGGAGAGCACCCCCTCCCTTGGGAGCCCGTTCCAGACCTTGGCCACTCGAACTGTGAAGTTCTTCCTAATGTCCAGTCTAAATCTGCTCTCTGCTAGCTTGTGGCCATTATTTCTTGTAACCCCCAGGGGCGCCTTGGTGAATAAATACTCACCAATTCTCTTCTGTGCCCCCGTGATGAACTTACAGGCAGCCACAAGGTCGCCTCTCAACCTTCTCTTGCGGAGGCTGAAAAGGTCCAGGTTCTCTAGTCTCTCCTCGTAGGGCTTGGTCTGTAGGCCCTTAACCATACGAGTGGCCCTTCTCTGGACCCTCTCCAGGTTATCCGCATCCCTCTTGAAGTGCAGCGCCCAGAATTGCACGCAGTACTCCAACTGCGGTCTGACCAGCGCCCAATAGAGGGGAAGTATCACCTCCTTGGACCTATTCGTCATGCATCTGCTGATGCACGATAAAGTGCCATTGGCTTTTCTGGTGGCTTCGTCACACTGCCGACTCATGTTCATCTTGGAGTCCACTAGGACTCCAAGATCCCTTTCCACTTCCCTGCATACAGCCCCTGCAGACACAGGAAACAAAGCCATGGCACTGGAGATAGGCACTGGAAAGCCAGGACAGACTCACGTCTCCTGCCTCAGCCAAAGCACAGTTGACTGGGCCGCGGGGCCCTCCCTAGGAAGACAGGAGGGTCTTGCATGCCGCCAAGCTTGCAGCCATGTCCTGAGTGCATGGGGCATGGTCAGACATTAGATGTCAGACCTTTCTCCCTCAAAATGGCATTGACCTCTGCAGATCAGGCTCGAGGATAAGCCCAAGGAGGCCTGTTGGCCTCTTGGAACAACCAGAATACACATCCCAGCCCTGTCTGCTGCTCCTTGCAAGGAAAGATAGAGAGGAAACCTCCATTTGGTTTGCTTTAAAGCAAGGGGGTGGGAGGCGGCTGCACTATCTAAGAGCAATTTGTGAGGTACTTGCTGAAATAAATAAGGGCTTAGAAAGCAGAGGTGAAACCCTCCCTGCTGGAATGTGAATAGGTTTATCTCCTCCAGATGGAGATTTAGGAATATGCCCCTCTAGGAAGGGGCTAGGTCCATGCATTTGTTATAGACACTGTAAGAATGGGGGCATGGCTGAGGATGCAGGCAGGCCCTTGTGATGGGGGGGATTTTAAAAACTATTATCTGACAAAGGATGCTTTGCATTTGAAAGCTTGTCTAACTCTATCCTAATACATGCTATGGGTTGCCAACTCCGTTTGAATCTATCCCAGGGGGTTTCTAGGACGCCAACGTGCCCGCGACACACAACGTGAACGTGCCCGCGTGCTTGCGTAGATCCGTTACGCATTACGGCACGTAGACTTTACATCAGGAAGGCGAATGACCTTTTAAAAACCCACTGGACAACTGTATCAATTGGATTCAACATTTAATTTTTATTTCATCTCCCGGGCGACTCTCAGCAGTCTCCTGGAGAGTTATATCCAATTCCTGGGGACTCCGAGGCAAACTGGAGGGTTGGCAACCCTATATAAACTCAGTCCAGTATAAGATACCACCCTAAAAAATCCTGTCTCTCGCATAATTTCTGGACCTTCACACCTACAACGTCACTCTTGGACTAACTAAAATATTATCCACAGTCCCGGGGCATCTGACATGGAGCACCAGGCCTCTCATCCTGCAGAGCGCATGGGAGAGGAAATGGCTGTGTGCTGACGGCTGGTAGACTGAAGTGCATACATACAGGAGCTAGTGCAGGGAGTCATGGCTGTGATTTGGGGACTGATGGGTGATGGTCATGGCTGTGATTTGGGGACTGATGGGTGATGTCCTCTCCGCTCAGCATGATGCAGAGCTGGAGATCAGCCCTTGGGCCCTGCCTGCAGGGAAGCAGCTGTCTGCTGGGTGTAGGCAGGCTTCAGATGCCATCTATTAACAAGGTTACCTGTGGGGTATAGACTGCCCTGAGGTTAAGCTAGTTGCCAACCCTCCTGGATTGGCTGGGAGTCTACCAGAATCGGCAATGAGCTCCCGGTGAGTATCGAAAGCAATCTGGGGGATTGATATTGTGAACGGGTTGAACAGTACAATTAATGACATTACATCATGTTGGGGGGAAAAAAAATCCCGAAATAGCTCCAGTCTGAGTTGGCAACCCTAGGCTAACCACAGCTTTGAAGTAATGATTGATCTCAGGACATGCCTTAAAGAAAAGCCCCACTTCACCCTTAGGAAGGTCAGCCAATATGGGCCTATCTGAAGATGGAGACACAACAGGCACCCCCATTGCTAAAGCACAGATCCTCTACAACAAAGTGAACAAGGAAGCCCAAGATAAGAAAAAGCTCAGGACCGAGACAGGCGTAGACCTACCATGTAACACACGTTGAGACATGGACTATGGATGCACCCATGCGTGTGACTGTATGTGTGCACGCGGCTGCAGCACAGCACGTCTGTGTGGATGCCCAGCGCCTTTGAGAGGGAGGGTAAGAAGTGGCTTGTAAGTAAGACCACCCGTATGGAAATTATACCGTGGTTAGTATGCACCAGGTTCCCAGGCAATGTTATCGGTGAGGGGGGACTCCCCACTTACAGCTAGCTGGGGACAGGATCAACAAGCCAAACATGAGCTCTAGAGTTTACCGCCTTCAGATTAAAGGCTTTAACTCTGCAACTCCAAAGCATTCGCATTACAAAGCATGAGATTGCTGACAGGAAGTAGCCCCGAGAGGAGGAAAAGGTTATTATAGATTCCAGAGATCTACTCAGCCAGATTTTAGAGGATATGTGATGTATCAAAATTGATATGTGTGTTAGGAAGATAGCGCAGCTGAGGACCTCATCTCCTCATCTTTGATGTCCTTGCAAAATGCACTAGATGATATGCGGTCGCTGGCTAAGCGTGTGTTGCATCCCCCTTCAATGGCTCGTGCCCTTAAAGATAACAGCTCACTACTGCCTCTTGCTAACGAAATTGTTTCTTTACTGACTCAAGGGGTAGCAGCCAGTGCTGCAGCCTCGTGGGCTCAGACTAGGATCTGCTAAGCCACCACATCTCAACTGGAATAAATGCACTAGAAGGATACAGTAGGGGACCCCATGGAGTGCCCCAAAAAGCTGAATCATAGAAAAGTAAGTCTGGAAGAGACCTCTGGAGGTCACTGAGTCCATACCCCCTTCCTAATGCAGGATCATCCCTATCCAAACCAGCTCATACAAATTTGTACCCATCCTATTCCTAAAGCTACACAATCAACAAGAACTACAAGGCACCTGCAATAGGACCCACAACTACAAGAGCACCCCAGCCTGCCACAGGTAAAGCAAGGGGACAAAAGAAGTCAGTGTCCTGCTCCTGCAAGGGTTGTCAAAATATACACTCAAGAGATGCAAGGAAGAGGTGAAACCCTCCCTGTTACCGAGAAAGGCAAAAAGCCCTACAGTCGCTACCAATCTGACCATGGGGGAAAATTCCTTCCTGACCCCAAATGTGACCATCAGTTTGATCCTGAGCAGAGAAGCGAGACCCTCTAGCCAGGACCCTGTGGGTTTAAGTTTCGGGAGGGGAATCAGCATGCTGAATCCCCTAGTCAAAATCCCCAGCTTCAGCTGCAGCCAACACCCAGTACTGCTGAGGAAGGCAAAGGAAAAACCCTAGCACACATAGCAACAGCAGGGGAAAAAGTCCTTCCCAGCTCTATGTAGCAGCCAGCAAAGCCCAGAAGCAAGGAAAGTGCTCATAGCACAGCATAGGCACAGCTGCTTCTAGATCCTCCATAACCAGTGCTTATCCAGCCTATTTTTGAACACCTCCAAACGATGGAGAGTCCACACCTGACCTAGACGGTCTGCTCCACCGCTTCACTATCCTCACCCATTATAATATGACAGCCATGGCAAGACGGAGTTGAGATGAGAGTGTACATCAGTAAAGAAAGGTACAAAACATTACAGGGGGGTTGTAACGATCCCCTGACTGAGCTCTATAAACCCAGTGCTTCAGAGTTAAGATCACTTAAGAAACACAGGCATGTTAATGGATGGAAATGCAGAGTTCAGGATCCAAGCAACTTTTGCTCTGCACCTCAGTGATGCCAAGCAGTGTCTATGAGATGGGGATTACAGCCTTTCAGTGCGTGGTCCTAGAGCGCGTCTACACGAGATGCATACTGTGCATTAGCCTAATAACACTGCGCAGTAGCGTAGCAGTTACTAACCATGCTAACAGCCTACTGAGCAGTGTTATTAGGTTAATGCACAGTAAGCATCACTAAAAAACCGTGCGCCGGCACTACTGTGCAGTAACTCTAGTTACTGTGCATTCAGTTAGTACCTCTTATTAGAGGCACTAAACTAAATGCGCAGTAAGTAAGGTGCATTAATGAACGTGTAGACACGCCCTTAGACTAACAGATGCATGACCACTCTCCCGCACCTCACTGACTTATGGGGCAGCGAGATAGCGATTGGTCAAATCCCCTCTGAGATCACATCCAAGTTCTGAGCCCTCGATCTGACCCGATGCTTGTATAACTGCTCTTAGGTACAGCGATCATTAACCTCATTACAACTGTATTTCTTCAAGCACAGCCTACTCATGAAGTCTCGGTTAATTTTAGCTGTGCACAATATCTGAAGAGGCCATTGCTAAGATCATTCCAGACAAAGAAATAACTGGCAGAAATGCTAAATGTTTTTAGAGGATGAGTTGGGAAACTAAGCTCATAAACAAACCAGTCCATTTATTTGGAGATTTCCAGAAAAAATCATTCTGCGTTCAAAGAAGAAGTGCTGGGAGTTGGATTTTGCATCCATTACAGAGAGATCTGTGTCCTTCTGAGGCCAAAGGGGAACTCAGACTTTTTTCTAGAGCTGATTCAACACACTAGAGATGGTGTATCATGTTCTTGTGCTGTTTAGATGTGAAGACAGCAGGTTCAGTCTTCACCCCTGAGACTTCAAGGCAGAGCCAAGTTGCCCTGCAAGCCCATGGAGAATCATTCCAATAGCACCCAAAAGGCCCAAATGAGATGGTGACCTCATTATGTTAGATGTTATATAAGTACACAGGCCTTTCCTGCCCCTTACAATAACCCAAAAGAGACAGGACAGACAAAGGATAGGAGAAAAGAGGTATGATTATCCCTATTGTACAAGGCAGGGGAAACTGAGGAACAGAAAGAGGGGTTGTCCATGCCTTCACAATCTCCTTCCTGGCCCCTAGAAGGCCTCTGACAAAATATCCTTGGTCCGCTTGCTCCCATTTGGGTGGGCCAGAAGCAGCAATTAGAGGAGAAGCAGCCCTCGGCAGCTTGGAGCACCCTCTTGGCACCGCTCTGTCCTGAGACAGAGGCTGTCCTGACCCGGTGTGGGACCCTGGACTCCCACCGGCAGGCCTATTCCCAGCTGTCTCCCTTGCCTAATGGCAAGTCTCTTGCATGTGCGAGTGGCTTATTTTGTTGGTGGTAGCCCCGGGTTTGAGAGGGGCTCAGGATCACATAGCATCCTAGCTAAGACTATAACCCCGATCTCATAAACCCCAGGCTTTAAACAGAGAGCAGCCTTCCCCTCGTGTCACCCCACTGAAATGCATGCTTTGCACGGGGCTTTCAGTTCTGGAAACACATTGGGTGATTTTATGCAGTTTCTCAGCAACCTCCCCATGCAGGGTGCACATCCCAGGCAGGGACTGACGCAGAAAAGCTCGGCTGATTTTTATCTACCCACTTGAGACTGCTGATAAGGAGAATTCAATGGGCTAATCCATGCCAGCTGGGAGATAACAGTGGTACCTGATAAAACAGACAAGGCTCTTTTTTTATATATATATAACATCCAGCATCTGCTCAGTGCTAGCTGCCAGATCAGGGGCAATAAAATGTTCTCCAAGCATGGGGCAGGGAGCAAAAAAAAAATCTGCATTGTAGTCCAGGCTTTGCCACTCTTCAGCTGTGTGTCACTAAACTACTTTGTGCCTCCGTTTACCCACCTGCAAGCTCCCCCACCCCAGAGGCCAAACTCATGCAAGCCTGGATAAAAGTCAAGGCAAGGCATAACCCAATTATCAAGTGTTGTGGGGTTTTTTTAGTATTAAAACTCCAGGCTGCCACAGAGGCTGTAGGAGAAGCAAAGGGGAAGGGTAGAAAACTTTCTGCCCGCATTTTTCTCTGATGGAAAATTGAGGTTTGGGGGACAATGACAGCTTTCCTCTTATTTTTCTCATAGCAACGCTAAAACAGAATGGGCTATTTTTTTTTTCTTCTCATTTATGAAAGCAAAGGAAAACTGCTGAGCTTTCCGTTTTGCAAGAAGTCTGCATTTCCAAGCGGTAAAAGCACTCGTTCTCCAAGCGGCTCCAGCCGGGAGGTCTCTCCCTCTGCTTCTCTCCCCGCTAGCCCCCCACACCAGCCCTGAGGAAGATAAATTGGTGGGGAGCCACCAGGCCAGTCATTAGCAGAGAAGAAAACGAGCCAAGGCTGGTACAGGCTGGGCTCTCCCGTGATAGCGCCGCAGACGGGGTGCCGAGCTCTCCCCCTCGTCTCGAGTGTGCTCGAGCAAAGCTTGAAGAGGCCGTGGGAGTTTGGCTACCGTTATCCCAGCCTTATCATCACTAATGTGCAGCTTGTCACTGATCCCACTTAGCTCGATGACCAAGAGGCGACCCCAAGGTCAGGCCTGTCTCCAGAGACTTGGCGCTATCTCCGTGACCTGCCGAAACCTTGGCAAGGGCTCCGGTTTTCTGACGACAGAGAGCCCCCCTTCCTTTTGCCCCCTCCAGCCCCCAACTCCTCTCCGGTGTCTGGCACGGACCCGGGGAAGGCTCCACGCTTACGGACTGAAATAGCAACACAGATAACTGCCCCAGACAGGCCCATGCTGATGAATTCCCATTCAGAAAGCAGCCGTCCCTTCCCCGCCCCGTGCCCCACAGCCGCTGATTCATCTCATCGCACTGTCCACCCGGCTCCTGAAGAAGGATGTGCATGATGCTAAAGCCCAGGGCAAGACCCACCTTGGCTCCACACAGGCAGGGTCGAGCCCGTGCAGCCGCTCTTACTCATCATGGCCCTGACCCTGCCGCACCACATCAGGAGGGACCCTCATCCTCTAGGACAGAGAAGGAAGCTAAGGGACAGTGATTTCCTCCATGCTAGGTCACTCAGTGGCAGAGGCAGGAAGCAAAATACTGACTCCCATTCCCCTGTCCCAGCCATGAAGCTCCTCCAAGCTGCTCAGGGAGAGCAAGCAGCTCCCTGCAGCAGCTTCCTCCCTTTATCCCATGCCTCAGTTGTTCCTGCCTTCTGTTTCTGAGCAACATTGAACCCATTGCAGAGGGCTTAGACACCACCTGATGCCTCAGAAGAGGGTATCGACCCTGCTTGCTTTGCAGCATAAGAGGACCTCTGAGCACGGAGGGAAGAGGCAGGCTTTTTCGCTGGGGAAAAGTTATCAGAGCTCACATCTTGCACATGGCCTGGCTGTTCCCATGCTAGGCCTGGCGTGTTGCTATCATTGCACCCACCGATTTTATAATCAAGGCACAAGAAACTTCGAAATGCAAAATGCAGTGGAAGCTCCATGTCCTGTCCATGCCCCTCTCGACTCACAGTGTGCAGGGACAGCTGGGGGGGGGACCCCAGAAGGGCACTGCAAAACCAGGGGGAACCCATCTGCCGTGACTCAGTCTAACCAAGAGACAGGGGTGCAGGAGGAGACAGTACCCGGTGGGTTTGACTGCTCTTTTGTCCGGCCTGAGACTTGCTGTTCCCACCAGGGCTCTACAAGAGATCCACAAGATTGTAATTGGACCCAGAGAACAGCCTCTTGCTCAGTGCAAACCAGCTCTCCACCATCTATAGCCTATAATAGCTCTTACTGCAGGCAACTAGCTCAGGGGTGCAAGGTGTGTGTCTGCACCCAGATGTGGATTAAATTGACTGCAGACATGAATTTCTCTGTGCTGATGGCTCTGGTGTTATATAAGGTTTGAAGCTCTTTTAAGAAGCGCCCTGCCGTTTATTGAGCATGGTCCATTTTGTGGCCTATGGCGGAAGGGTTTGATGGGATAGGCAGGGGAGCCAGGATAAGGGTGCAAAGAAAAGACGTGGTCGAAAGGCTAAGGTAGGGAAATGACCTTGGCCACAGCACTCTGCTTGGAGAAGTGTGGGACATTTGTCACGATCCTAAAATATGTAAATCTTTTTTCTTTGGTTCACCCCGGCCTATTCTTACTTCCCCTGCTAAGCGCCTAAAGCTCCTAAACGGTCCTAAAAGGAACTGTAAAAAGAGTCCACGTTAGTAGCTTTGCACGGTTGATTTCTAAATCGATTTTAGCCATTTTGGTACTGCCTTCCTCCTGCAGCACAGCCAGAAATGGGGCCTCGAGGTCTTTCATTCTGATTGCAACCGTTCTCCCCACACTGGTATGACATGCCTACATCTCAGTGGGGTTTTGGCCTGGTGCGGTCTCTTCCTGCCCATGATGGCTGTCAGTATATCTCCTCATTCATTTATTTCTGCAGAAAGAGTTGCCCTGTTCAATTCAGTACGATCAATCTACCACATCCTTGTGCATGGCACGATCCGCACCCACCGTCAGTCCTTGCCAGCTGAAGAAACCAAGAAACAGCCTGATCCTTCTGTGATTGAGCCGATGTATATGTATTATTTAGTTATTTATTGGGTTTATATCCCACCCAATCAAAAAGGCTCAGAGCAGCTCACAGCAAACGAACAGCCCACCTGCAGGATTCCCCCAAACCTGAGCACTCCAGCTACCCTCTTCCCCTTCTCCCTGCCCAACCAACCCCCTGCACCAGCAAACCCTCCCACCAATCCCAGCCACATCTGCCATCCGCCTACTACAGCTAGATTACAAAAAACCTTTTCCCAACAGTCACCATTGCCTATGTATTCACCCCCTCCACCCAACCTCGACCTCAGAGGAGACCCATCCACTCTCCCCCAACATCGCCTCCAAGCCTGCACCCCCTCTCCTACAGAGGGGTTGTTGCTGTTGCATCCCCTTTGCCCCCAAAATCACACTGAACTCCTCCTCTTCTTCCTTCTAGCAAACCCAATAACAAATTTAAAATGATGCTTAACAAAAATGTCAAAGAAAGAGAAAGACTCTCCATGCCGCCTTGGACACCGTTAAGCAGTGCCCTTCAGTAGCACCCAGGGCAGCACCCGCTCTGGGAGGCCTGCTGGTTTTGTGCAGCCTGAAGGCTAGCCAGGTCTTTCTTCCTTCTTGTAGGTGGCCAAGTTGGTGTCCGGGCATAGGTGGATTAATGAACGGGCCCTCCCGGATGCTTGGGTTCCCTTAGGAAATGGTGGGTTTCCCCGTGCAGGCAGGCAGCTTCCCAGCCTGCAAGGGATCCTGCTTGGGCTGTGGGGAGCGAGACGCGGGGAGCACCGGGTGCATGTGTGCAGCCCAAAAAAGTGCTGGGCGGTGTGGAGAGCAGCTCCCTGCAGGTAAGTGAGGAAGGGAGCAGATCAAGGCCCCCATGGTGAGGGAGGGAGCGGGACAAGGACAGGGGCAGGGGGTGCTGCCCAGCCAGGGCAGTGCATGGGACCCAGGGCCAGGGTAGGGGGAGGGATGGAGCTGCAGGTAGCTCATCCAGGGGATGTGGGGGAGCAGCTTCCTGCTGCTGCGTGCACCCGCCAGGGGAGGGATGGGGGGGCATGTGCCCCATGATTTGTGCACAGGGCAGATACGGGCTGCTTGCTGTGAGTTCAGGGCTCTCCACTTTGTTGCCTTTGCCCCGGAAGCCCTGTGCCAGGAGCCATGGGGGCAGCACCGGGATAAAAAGGGGTTCCTCCCATCGCTGGAGCCCAGGGCTGCAATAGATCTCAATCCGGCACTGTCTGGGCTCGGCCCCAGCTCTCCCCCAAAGAGAATGAGGATGGGAGGAGGGACTGATGCCAGCAGGCTCTTCATCCCAGCAAGGCCTGCCAGCTTGGTGTTTGCCGTGGTGGTGACACATTGCTCTAAGTCTTTCTCTAAGCCTCTTCTCTGAGGTCCCCTGCTTGAATCGATGCTGTAGGAGCAGATAGGAGTGCCCACAGATCCCTTCCCTGGCATGGGAGCAGAGACCAAGAGCTGCTTCTTGGGGGGTTGTTTTGCTGACTGGACAAGGAAGGCGACTTTTTTGAGTCGTCTTTGTCTTGGCCGCTTCCTCCCACGGCACCGTGTCTGCCATGCAAGAAGCCAGGATTTCCATGCGCCCCTCTTCCCCTTTGTTCTTATACATTCTCTTCCAGGCGCTTTTCCTTATCTCCTGCTATTTTCCTGTTTTCTTCCCCAACCGAGCGCTCCCCGGTCTCCGAGGCAGCTCTGCCATTGGCTGATGTCGAGGGGCTTCCTCCGTCAACTAATGATTTCCCCGATATAGCCACAGACAGGGAGTCGCAAGGCAGGCATTCAGGGGTGGCTTTGGCAACCAACTGGGCCCTGTAGGAAGAAGGCTGTGGCGGCGACCGGCCTCGCTAGGAAACCAAGACAGGGAAGGTCAAAGGCTTCTGGAGCCCAGAATATCTCTGCAAAGAGGGATACGTGGGGCCCAAATCCCTCTGGCGATAAGCACAAACCCTACCACTTAGGGGAGGTCAGGGCTGTTCATGTCAGCTGTTTCTTCCTCTCCTGGCATCAGCATCTGCCCTTTCTTTCCCAGCCTGTCGCAGCGTCTTCGGCGCAGCCCCTGCAATTGTTTTGCAGCCTGCGATCACCTCCGGACGCGCGGCTCAGCAGAGCAGAGCGGGGCAGAGGTGCGAAAGGCCACAAGTGCGAGATTAGCAAGACGAAGGCATTTCCATCGGAAGCTCCCCGTTCTTTTCTTGTTTGCCGTTTCTAATTCAGGGAGCGCCCAGGGGCTCCAGTCGTGGCCCGGGACCTCGCTGTCCCAGACGCTGCAGTGGCATGAAGCAGAAATGACCCTCACCAAGGAGGATTTTTGCAAACAAGGGTTAGGATGAGGTAGGCCTCCCACAAACAGAGCTGCCTATTATACCTCTGCTAGGGTGAGGTATCGCTCTGAGGGACGGTCAGGGGACCTGGGCTCCGACGGAGGCAAGGTGCATTGCACGGGTGAGAAAATTAGCAATAAAGCACTGATTTATGTCACTTGACCAATGTCAGGCAGCAAGCCACTAGCAGCATCCTCATCCCCTGCTTGAACCACTGTGCACACTTGGTCCTGCTTCCCCTTTCCTTCTTGACACTGTTGGGGAGGGCTGCCTCCGGCCTAAAGCACAGGGAGGTAATGTTGTGGCTATGCTGGGAAGCCGAATGAGTCACAAGACAAACCCAGAGATTTCAAGTAGGCATCCATCATAGCGTTAAAAACATCCTGACCCTTTGAGGGCTATCTTTGCTGCAGAAGAATTGCTCTGTTATTTTTCTGCAATCAAAAAAAAAAAGGGGGGGGGGGGGGGGACTAAAAGCTGGCATTTTCCAAGGGGTGCCTTGAGTCTAACGAGGGGTGCCTCGTGGCTGAAACGGTTGACAGCAGCTGGTGTAGATCAAACACCCTCCGGTGCTTTTCTCAGGGGTAGGCACGGCTAAGTGATTACAAGGGCGACACCAGAAGATTATGCATGAAGCCTGGTCCAGCTCAAATAATGCCCTCTGCCTCAGTTTCCCCCTCTGTAAAATCTGTTCAAAATGCCTTGTAAGTAAAAAGATGCAGTTAAATCTAACTATGAATCTTTCTTTCTATGTACCCAGCTCTGAATATTACACCTATTTAAGCAATTTGTAGGATTAAAGCTTGCTTCCCCATTCTTTTCACATCTCAGCTGAATACCATTCTGCTCTGCTCTTTGCCCTCCTCATTTCTCTTCCCCCCGTTATACTTGAATGCTACTAGCAGAGGTATCAAGCTGGGGAGTATTTAGGGATTCAGCAAGCACAGAAAACAGTGCAGAAAATAGGACCAGTGAGAACAATCAGAATTGAACCCCCTCTGGTGATCAAATATGGATATTGCAAACCACACCACATTGGTGGGGGGGGTTTCCCATCTTTTTCTCCTTTAAAGGAGAATCCATTTTTTAAATGTGTTTGTGTCCCTTTCATATATCCTCGCAACCCACTTTTGGGTCAGAACCCCTGGGTTGAGAAATGTGGCGCTAGAGGACTGGTGATCCAGGACAGATTTCTATCCCTGGTCTCCCGACCGGGGTGTGAGAGCTGGGCTGGGGGGCACACATGAAGCTGGGAGGTGAAGAGTTAATGGGATGGGTAATGAAATGGGAGGTGGAAAGGAAATGGGGTGGAGTAGAGTGGCCACTGACACATCCCCAAAATACTGGACAGCCAATCAGTGGTAAGAGGTGGGGCCACCACCTCATCCAATCAGCAGTGATGGGTGGGCCCACTCTGCCTTCTCATCCAATCAGCAGCAAGGGGTAGGGCTACCACCTCCCTCCCTCCCTGGCTGGCTCTGAACCCCTCTCCTCCTGGCTGTGCTTGGCCCTCCCTGTAGGCACAGCCAATTGAATCACGAGGACAAATGACTGACACATATTTCCACCAATGAACCGAAAAATGGAACTTTTCCGCAGGCCATTCCTCCTTTAGAAAGGGAGGGGGACAAAGGGTTTAAAAACAGGATGGCCGGGTATAAAACAGGACCAATGGGCACTGCAGGGTGGAGGAAGGGTGCAATGAAGGAAGTCAACCACTGAAGGGTACAATTCAAAATAGAAAGCAAAAGAACTGAAAAAGAAATAAAAAAGGAAGTTAATGAATTTCTCATGTTTTGATGAATTGGGCGTGGGGGGTGGTGGCCATGCTTCCAGCTGGGAGCAGAGAGGGAAGGCACTTCTGGGGAAGCTACTGCCCCTGCCCCTGCCCCTGCCTTGAGAAGGAAGCCCGAGTTCATAAGGACTCGATTTGACCTCCAACCTTGAGTGCGGGGCTGGCCAGAGTCCAGCCAGGTCTAGGACCAGTCATGCTCTCCCTTGCTCCCTAGGGCTTGGCAGTGACCACCCACCTGGAGGGGCTCAGCACTGGCACGGAAAAGTACCCTGGCCCACCGTGCCTGGACCAAGGGGCTGGGGCAGGGCAAACAGAAAAGCTACAGCTGCAATCCCTAGGCTGCTCCACTGAGCAGCCAGGGGTGGGAGAGCCAGATCCAGCCCCCAGCCTTGTTTCTGACCCCTCCCAGACCAGGCCATGCCCTGAGACCTGGCCGGCCAGCTTCCAGGCTGCCTAGAGCGGCTGCAGGGAAATTTCACATAACCAACGGTGACTGTGGTTCATTGAAACTGAGGAAGCTGCCTGCCAGCGTAGAGCGCAGGGCTTGGCCTGAGCCTGAGCAAGGCGGGGGGCTGTTTGGGGCTAGACACTGCTTTCCCCTGCTCCCTGGGGGTCGGGGGGACAAGCTCAGGGAAAGGTGGCCCTGCCTGTGGTTCCCAGACCAGGTGGCTGGGGGAGAAAAGCCCTGAGTCCCAGGGAGCAGGGAAGAGCAGTGTCCAAGCTAAAAACACCTTATCCATCACCTTCAAAGCTCCCAAACACCACACCAGTCAGACACCAGCAGCTCTTCCTCTTCCTCCCACTCAAACCTCAATTTACTGGAGAGGTTTCTTGCAGGGCTCTCACTGTCCGTGTCATCTGAGCTGCCCCCATCCCATCCCAGGTCCACCTCCTGGGTCTCCCGAGTTCAGTGCTGGGGCTCAGGAAAAGGGTCACAGGGGATACCAGATCCTCAGAGCTGTCTTGGAGGCCAGCTGCTGCTCCCTCCTGCTGGTCAGAGCGGACCAGCCCCGAGGCTGTGCATCGGACTCTGTGGCGAGGAGTCACAGCGTGATCCCTCTTGAGGATCTCTGCAAGAAGGAGATCAGGGTCCCAGCTGCCCCAGACAGCCTGTTGGCATCCCTGCCCCATATGTAGAGGGATTTCAGGGACTTTGTCATGGTCCTGACCTGGAGCCAGTCCTGCTGATACCTCCATGCCACCACCTGCATTGCAATCGGCTCATTCCAGCTGGATTTTGATGGTTCCCCCTAGTTCCCATCGCTGTCGTTGCAATGGTCCTCTCTTCTCCTCATATCACAAGGAGGTCCAGCACTTTTGGCTCATGCTGACTGAGTGAGCTGAAGGTCGATTGACAAAAAGTTTGTGTTTGCTAGTTGGCATGGGCTTTGCAGGCTGTTTGCATGGTGTTGCAGCCCTGGGAGTGGGCAGGTCACCACCCTCTGGACAGTAAAAGTCAGGGGGTGGAACATTTGTCCGCAAGGAACTGGGGGTGGGAAGGGGCACTGCATCCTGGGATACTGGAGGACTGCAACTTGGGCAGCTCATCTGCAGGGAGCAGCCACACCTTAATGCAACATGAGCTGAGTCACACGGCTCAGACATAATCCTGCCCTGGAGAGGCATAACTCTGAGCTGCATAATGAGTGCTTAAAACTACTTTAAGGTGTTATGGTGCGGACAATCCAGGTATTAAGAGCTCTAGGAGCTGCCTAGAGTCACCGTGTAACAAGGCCCTAAATCAAGTATTCATACCCTGTGAATCATCTTTCAATCTTTGGCACCATGGAAGGTGTTGCAGGACTGGCAATAATTGTATGTCTCATAGATTCATAGATTCATAGGTGCTAGGGTTGTAAGGGACCTCAACAGATCATCGAGACCGACCCCCTGCCTGGGCAGGAAAGTGCTGGGGTGAGCTGGCCCAAGCCAGATGCCTATCTAGCCTTCTCTTGAAGACCCCCAAGGCAGGGGAGAGCACCACCTCCCTTGGAAGCCCATCCGAAATTTTGGCTACCCTTACCGTGGAGAAGATTTTCCTGATATCTAGCCTAAATCTGCTCTCTGTCAGTTTATGACCATTGGTCCTTGTTACCCCAAGAGCCACCCTGGTGAACAGCGCATCTCCGATCCCTTGCTGCGTCCCCCTGATGAATTTGTAGGCGGCCACATGATCACCTCTCAGCCTTCTCTTGCAGAGGCTGAAGAGGTCCCGGTCCCTTGATCTCTCCTCAAAGGGCTTGTCCTGCAAGCCCCTAACCATACGAGTGGCCTCTTCTGGACTCTCCCAAGTCTATCAACATCCTTCTTGAAGTATGGCACTTAAAACTGGATGCAGGACTCCAGCTGCGGTCTGACCAATGCCACATAGAGGGGAAGTATCACTTCTTTCGATGCATCTGCTGATGCATGATAAAGTGCGGTTAGCTTTGCTGATGATTTCGTCACACTGACGACTCATGTTCATCTTGGAGTCCACTATGTCTCCGAGATCCCTTTCTGCGTCTGAGCTGCTGAGAGGGTCACTTCCCAGCCAGTAGATGTGCTGGATATTTTTGTGCCCTAAGTGCAGCACTCTGCGTTTGTCCTTGTTGTACTGCATCCTATTGCATACTGCCCACTTTTCTAACCTGGCCAGGTCTGCCTGCAATCACTCCCTACCCTCTGGAGTGGGCACTTCGCCCCACAATTTAGTATCGTCCACAAACTTAGACAGAGTACACTTCACACCCACATCCAAGTCACTGATGAAGACATTGAAGAGTCCAGGTCCAAGGACCGAGCCCTGCGGGACCCCACTACCCACATCCTTTCAGTTCAATACCAACCCGTCTACTACCACGCTCTAGGTGTGACCGCTAAGCCAATTTGCCACCCACCGGACTGTGTAAACATCTATGTCACAGCCTCTTAATTAATTTATGAGACTGGGATGAGTTACCATATTGAAGGTCTTGCTGAAGTCCAAGAAAACAACATCCACCTCCACTCCTGCATCTGAGCATTTTGTGACCTTGTCATAAACCAAAACCACACTGGTCAGACATGATCTACCTGCTATGAATCCATGCTGGTTGCCCTGCTGCATTATTTTTCCCACTGGACTCCCACAAATATGATCCTTCATAATCTTTTCAAAGACCTTTCCAAGGATGGAGGTGAGACTGACGGGCCTATAGTTACTTGAATTCTCCTTCCTCCCCATCTTGAAAATAGGGACCACATTGGCCCTTTTGCAGCCCTTCGGGACCTGACCCGAGCACCACGAGCGCTCAAACAGCCGTGCCAGCGGTTCTGCTATGACACCGGCCAATTCCTTCAGTCCCCTCGGGACACATCCTGTCCATCCAAGTGACTCTGCACCAAGTCAGTGTCCACAGTTGGTGGGCTGGTGTCTCTCTGATGCCCATCTAAGAACCCATTAAGAGACTTATCTTGGCCCCTGTTCAGGAAAACCAAGGCAAGAAACTCATTGAATAGCTCAGCCTTGTCTCCCCCTCTGTCACTAATTGCTCCTCCTTGTTCAGTAGGGGTCCTATGCTGCCCTGCGCCATCCTTTTAAGTGTGTGACTGCCCCACTACCCAGCCTACAGCTACCTTGATACTGAAGTCATGTAGCCCTGGTGAGCCGGTGCTATTTTGATTTGTCCAGTGCAAGAGCATCTGCTTGTCCCTTGTGTCACAACTGGAAGGTGGATGCACAGGTTCATTCCCTGCACTCTTAATATATCCTCCTCTACTTTACCTGGGGCAGGTTAGGGTGCTATGCCTCATGGTTGTATGACAGGGTTGACGGTGTAGTTTTAGGGATAGGCTAGATAAGAATTTGTCTGAGATGGTTTGGATAGGGATGATCCTGCCTCAGGCAGGGGGTATGAACTAGACAAGAACCAGAGGTCGCTTCCAGCCCTACTTTTCTCCAGTTCTATATCCTGGATATCATTGACACTGAAAGTCTAATGAATTCTCCACATTTCTTCTCTTACTAGGGAAGGAGGCAAGCCAAACTCTTGCAGTTCTTTGTCTGTTGCTCTCTGTAGGTATGCCCTTATTACCTCCAGAAAGACTTTTTCTCATTAGAAAACTTTGGGCTGAGCATTTAACTTTTAAAGGATTCTTGTCCATAACAGCAGAAAGCAAGCTGACTTAGCAAGCAATTTGTACTTCCACACTCACATTTCTGGGAACCCGTACTATTCCCAGCCATACATGCAGCATGCAGGAGCTTAATTGGATATGCTAACTTTGGCATCAGACTGAAAGAGCAGGCTGTCCTCTAGAGAGGCAGGAATGTCCAATGGTTACAGTGCACATCTAGTTTCTATTCAATCAGATCCAGGTTCTCCAAGATATGTAGGAGCCTAACTCCCATATAGGTTGCAATACCGACATGACCCTGTAACATTGCACAGGCTTCTCTTTTCATCTTTCTCTTCATTTCAGTGCGGGTCCAGGATGTCACCCCACGCTGTCTAGAAACCACACTGCACACGTGCTC
>NW_005842662.1:106891-124294 GCF_000455745.1 Alligator sinensis | reverse complement strand
GTAGGGAAGATGGCATCTCAAAGCCAGCTTTATACGCTAGAGCCATAGCGTCTGAGCGCTACATGCTCTTGAACAAAATTGCAGGGCCGTGCCCTTGTCCCATTTTGCAGGCGGGAAGAAAAAGTCCGGCCTCTCTGGCATGCTCAAAGGCTTAACTCCCAGCCAGCAAAATGCAAATCACCATTTGGCAGCAAGCCACAGCTTCAGCAAAGCTGGGTTCAGCTTTCACATACGTGAGTGTAAATCGGGAGCAACCCCACGGGAATCAGTGGTGCTGCACTGGTGTAAAACTAGGGTGAATGGGAGGAGAAGGGGGTTCGCCACATGGCTCCCATGATTTCTTTTAACCTCTTCCCCCCTGGACAGAAGGATTCCCATGCAAGTGGTGCAAACCACAGGCTTCCCACGAGGTGGAGTCAAGCCCTAATGCGAGCTAGGGCACAGTTACCGGTCTCCTGTTCTGTTTGGCAGCCTGGGAATCAGCTCCCAGGAAAAGCCCCTGGGCAGACTCTGCCTCTCCTTCCACCCCCTCCACGCTGTCTGGCGAGAGCATGGCGCACATGGCAGTGCAGACACTGGCCTGGTGGGTTTTGCTTTCCGCTTGCAGCAAATTTCTCTGTTTCTTCCTCCATCAAAACGACCCTTTAAAAAATGAACCCTTTGATTATGCCCTGCAGCAGGGATTTTCAACCAGGGTGCTGTGGCACTCTGGGATGCCAAGGGTGCCACAAAACACTAGCACAGTTAGAAGGGCAAACACGACTCACAAGAGAAAGCCAGAGATTTCAAACGGGAAGCCAATGTTAAAACCATTCTGACCAGTTGTGGGCTTTCTTTGCAACCAAAGAATGGCTCCGTTGTGTTTCTGCAGATAAAAAATTGAGTGAAAACTAAGAGCTGGCATTTTCCAAGGGAGGCTTGAGTCTGTCGAGGGGTTTCCCAAGTTTGAAAAGGCCGGGAAGGGAACCACTACTCTACAGCATGCCTGGCAGATCCAACAGCGATGCCTAGAGCTGGACAGACCCTCAGAGATGCGGTCTTTCTGCATTGCCCTTTGGCACCTGGGGGAGCACAGCCTTTCCTCAACCCCAGACAGCACAAGCAATTTTCCTGGATTGGGAAATGTAGTTATCAGAGCCCTGGGGCCTTTGTATATACCACAAAATTTGCTTTTAAAGCGGCTTAAATGCCCTTTTAAAATTAAAGTGTATTCCGCTTTAATGGCATTGCTGTTTGCACGCTCGGCAGCGTATCGTGCTTTAAATGACTTTGCTGACCAGGAACTCTTACCAGCCCGCTGTGGGCAGTTCTGGGCTCCCCGTTTTAAAAAGGATGTGGAGAAGTTAAGTTAGGGAGGGTCCAGAGGTGGGTGACAAAAATGATAAAGGGCTTGGAAAGCAAGTCATAGGAGGGGAAGCTGAAGGAGCTAGGCCTGTTCAGCTTGTAGAAAAGGTGCTTAAGAGGAGACATGCTAGCAGTCTTCAAATACTTGAAGGGCTGCTGGAAAGAAGAGGGAAAGCACCTTTTCTCTCTGGCTGCAAAAAGGAGGATGCAGACCAATGGCTTGAAGTTGCAGCAAAGTAGGTTTAGATTGGATATCTGGAAAAGCTTCTTCACTGTGAGAACAGGGAGGCAGTGAACTAGGTGCCTAGGGAAGTTGTGGCCTCTCCATCGCTGCAGGTGTTCAAGAAGAGGTTGGACAGGCACTGGTTGGGGATGATCTTTGTGTAGTTATGCCTGTTTTCTACCGTGGGTATTTACCATGCTTGTGGGCATTGCTGGTTGCCTTTGCCTCCCTCCCTTTTTCTGCTGTGTGTGGCAGGGTGTTTTAAACCCTTCCCAGAAGCACCGGGTTTTGGCTACAGCCAAGGCTGAGGACTTTGACTGAGCTATCAATGTCCTGCTGGGACCAAAACCTGCCTAAAGGGTCTTGCCTCTCTGCTCAGAGTCAGACTGATGGTCATATTTGCAGTGCAGAAGGAATTTTACCCCATGGTCAGATTGGCACAAACTATGGGGTTTTTTGCCTTGCTCCATAGCAGGGCTGTGGCCCAGTCCCCAGGATCCCTTGAGCATATCTTAACAACCCTTCATAGAAGCAGGACATTATCTGGCATGGTTTCCCCCACTTTACCTGTGGCAGGTTAGGGTGTTAGGTCTGTGTTGTATCCGGGTTGAGGGCAGTCTTATATAGAGTTTTGATCATGGTTGTATAGGATGGTTTGAATAGGGCTGATCCTGCCTCAGGCAGGGGATTGGACTAGATATAACCTCTGGAGGTCCCTTCCAGCCCTACTTCTCTATGACAGTAATGCACTGTGTAGGGCAGTGTTTCTCAGGCTGTGGGTCGCGACCCAAAAGTGGGTCACAATAATATATAAAAGGGTCACAAACAAACTTGAAAAATGGATTCTCCTTTAAAGGAAAAAAAAAATGTGGGAAATGGTGGCTTTTCCCTTGCAAGCTTGCCTTCCCCCCCATACACCCCCACCCCCTGCCCCACACACTGGGGGCCTGGGACCTGGGGGCAGCGGGTCGGGAGTGAGGGGCACTGGGTCGGGACTGGCCAATATTTATAAATGGGTCCTGGTACAAAAAAGGTTGAGAACCCCTGGTATTCTGCCAATTGGGGGTCCTGACCACCCAGGGCACATTTTAAAGGGACAGGCACCAGGCAATGCAAAAATGGGCATTGCATGGCAGTCCAGCAGCCTGTAAGCAGAGCTGGGCTCCAGTGCAAGGCGGGTACCAATCGCCATGAAAGCACAAGCTTGCCCATGACCGGGTACTAACTCAGCAGCTAACAGCCATACTGCTTCCCTGGTAGGTGCCCTGGTGAGACCAGTTAAAGAAGCTCAGGCGTGTTTACATAGGCTCTGGTTACACTGCAGATTGCAGCACAGACATCAAACAAAGGTGGGTCAAGGATTCCCCTGAGCTCAGATATCTCCCTGGCCCACAATAGCTGAGGCATGTGACTGCCACTCCTCAATGGTCACAGCCCCCCTCGACAGTGCAACACGAATGACCAGGTACCCACTGACAACTGGGGAAAGCTTTCAGCAACAGCTGAGGGTGAGATTTGAACTTGTGTCTTTTTAAGAGCAGCAGTAGGATATCGGGAGCACCCAGCCTCTGTTGGCCATGCCTTGACTTGGCTCCAACAGAAAAAAATCTACCACTCCTTTCCACTTTACAAGGCTCGGCCCTTTGCTCTGGATTCCTCGTCTCCATGCTCATGTCCTTACAGTTGTGTGGTTCTTCTTTCATTTTTGTTTTATTATTCTCTAATAGATTTCATAGACATTACGGCTGGAAGGGACCTCGGGAGATCCTCGGGTCCAGCTCCCTGCCCAAGGGGAAGAAGTCAGCTGGGGTCAAAGGATCCCAGCAAGATAAGCATCCAAATGTTTCTTAAAAGTGTCCAGAGCAGGTGCTTCCCTCTCTCACCCCACACAAAAGGGAGAGAATTAACTCCTGGTTATAATAAAGGAAAACAAGTCAAACTCCAGACTGTGCCTGAACTCAGGGCAAACATAAGAACTATACCTTGGGCGTCATTTGTGAGAGAGGGCCAAAAAATGCAGACAGAAGATTCATAGATTCATAGATGTTCAGGTCAGAAGGGACCTCAGCAGGTCATCGAGTTCGACGCCCTGCTCAGGGCAGGAAAGAGGACTTCTGTACTTTAAGAGTGTCCCTTTAAGGAAGTCCTCCCATACCTGCACAGCAGGGAATTGCAATGAGTACAAGGGGACCCCTGAAACAAGACTGCCAGACCTGGACTGGTCACACTGGTATCAGACCGAGTTCCCACCCCCTCGTCTGGCCTTAAACACCTGGCGTGGTGCATTCTGGGATACCCTTTTCCCTGGAGAATTAATGAAATGGCAGCAAAAGGGCAGGAAAGTAGCTGTGATGGGTCCTTTGTCTGTGATGGAGAAGGCAAAGCTTGTCCAGCTTAGCCAGTGCAGGCTTGTGGCACACAGGAGGCAGCATGACCCCCTCCCCAAAAATTATATATATAAATATATAATATATATGGATTATATAGATTATTATTATATTTTTTTTATTTTTATATATATACACATATATGTACACATATATATACACACACACATATATATATACACATATACACATATGTATACACACACATATAGTGTATGTGTGTGTGTGTATGTGTATATCTATATATACTGTATGTGTATGTGTGTATATATATGTGTGTGTATGTATATGTATATATATGTGTGTATGTGTGTATATAAATATATATATATATATACACATATATATATATATAAATCTATGTGTGTGTATATATATATATATATATATATATATATATATATAACTTCACCTCCAACACTTTGCCAAGTGGCCCCTGTGGTTCACTTGGCAAATCAAAGCACACTAAAAGCCCATTACGCAGTTTGGCACATGAGCCTGACTCTGTTGCTGGCACAGGCAGATGCAGGATTTTGGAAAGCTGGGTGCTGGAGCAGTGACTGGAGCTGCAGGGTTGGCTGCACTCTCGCTCCCACACAGCTAGGCTAGAGCAGGGCAGGAGTTCCTACTGCTCAGGAGATCCCACTGCTCCAGGTGAGCCAGGGGCAATGGGCAGAAGAGGAGGGGAATAGGAGAGGAGGGGAATGGGAAAGGAAGGGAAGGCGCCTCTTAGTACGGCAAAATTCCCGGAAGTCCCCAACTGCTGCAATACCTGCCCACTTTTGTGTGGTGTCCGGGATCATAGGAAAGGAGGGCTAGAAGCCACCTCAGGAGGTCCTCTAGCAAACCCTGCACAGGGCAGGACCATCCCCGTCCAAAACCCCCTAGACAGGTATTTGTCTGTCCTTGATCAAGGCTCAGAGGTTATTCAGATTTATTCCCCACTGAATTTTGAGCACCAGGTGAAGACCATTTTCCCCCGGAGCACCTGTGTGCAACGGCACTAGACTCTTTCTCACTCCCTCCTGCTCCAGGATTTCCTCCCTGGGTTGTGGCCTGAGATTTCATTTCAAAATGCTATAACTTATTTTTTTTTCTCTGCACCAGCCCCTTTACTCATTCCTCCCCCCCATGTTAAGGATCCGCTGTTGTTACGCAAGCTGTCATCTGACCAGGGACTGACTGAGATGGGGCAAGAGGAGAGGAAGCCAGCTCAGAGCTTTTAACCACAGAAAGACGGAGATTTCAGGCCGTGCTGATGAACACACAGTTTGAAAGACCAAGCTCAGCAAATGGTGGGGCAGGGAGCCAGAGAGGGGGGAAAGGGGACACTGGGTTGAACCCCAGATCATACTCGGGAGATTGTTACTGCTCTTCTTCAGGGAGTTATACAGCCCATTTTAGATTGGTGTAACCTATTGGGTGCAGAAGAGGCAGGCAAAACCAGGATCAAGCTCCAAGTTTCTGCTCTAGGCAGATTGAAATTTTATGCAGAAACTGAGAAAACCGTGCAGGCACAGACTGCCCTCTGAGCTGGGTCTCTGGCTGATGGGGAGCAATGGGGGAAGGTGAGCAGGTGGCTTCCAGCCCTTCATATATTAGCGCCAGGACATTCATCCCATGTGACAGTGTGCAACATATACCAGGTGTTAATGGCAAGGCCATTACCAGGAGAGCAGGGAGCCTTCTGCACACCTCAATGGACGGCGGTACCGCTGGGCAACATGTCACAACAGCTCCACGGGATCATCCTGAAATAGAGCCATCCTCGAGTGACACTGGGACGCTAACCGATGAGCTATCCCTCTTGGGTGTGTCACAGTGCCGCGGCAAAGCAGTAGTATGATGGCCGTGTCAGTGTGTAGCCGTCCTGTGAGCATCATGCCCGTAAAGCGGTGGGTGGGTTTTCATACTGGCAGTGAGGATCTTCTAAGGATCAAGCCCCTTTCTCAGGTCAGTCCACCTGAGATGGCATGACCTGTACCAAATGTTTGCAGCCACTCTGCCTGTCATGCCTTTAAAGAGAAGGGAGAGTCCTGGCGACAAGGGAGGAAACAGCTGGGATGGGGATGCTGGTAGGGAAACAGTCAAAAATAAAATAAAATAAAACCCACTCCTCACTACAAATATTCCAGTGAATAACCTTCAGTTAGAAATCAGAGAAACTATAGAGAAGTAGAGCTGGAGGGGACCTCCAGAGCTCATCTAGTCCACCCGCCTGCTCGAGGCCGGATTAGCCCTGTCCAAACCATCCTATTCAAACTCTTATCTGACCGATTACTAAAACTACACAATCAACCCCGTACCACGATGACAAGGTAAAGCACTCCAACCTGCCAGAGGTAAAGCAAGGGGACCACAATGGCCAACTCCATGCTGCTGCAAAGTTTGTTAAAATACCCTCGAGAGATCCAAAGAAGAGGGCTATGCCCCCCGAGGAAAGTGACCCCCCCTCCCCCCCAGTCTGTACTGATCTGCCCATGGGGAAAAATTCCTTCCTGCCCCCAATTATGCTGATCGGTCTGATCCTGAGCAGAGGGGCAAGACCCTCCGAGTGGGAATCTGTGTTTAAGTCCCAGCAGGAGCACTGGCACAGCCCAGTCAAAATCCCCAGCCTCGGCTGCAGCCAACACCCAACGCTTCCAAGGAAGGTGGAGAGCCCCACACCCCAAACCGTAGCACATGCAGCAGAAGGAGGGAGAAAAGTTATTTCCTGGCCCCATGTGGCAACTAGCAAACTTGAAAAGCATGGGAAATACCCATGGTACAACACAGGCATAGCTACTGCTAGATCATTCCTGACCGATGCTTATCCACTGCTCTTCCCGAACATCTCCAGTGATGGAGAGTCCGCATCTTCCCATGGCCTCTATTCCACTGCCTCGCTGTTCTCACAAAGAAGTGTTTCCTGATATCCAACCTAAACCTACTTTGCTGCAAGCCTTTGGTCCATGTGCAGCTAGAGAGAAAAGGAGCTTTTCTTCTTCTTTACGGCAGCCTTTCAAGTATGCGTAGGCTGATACGTCCCCTTTTAAGCACCTTTTTTTGCAAGCTGAACAGGCCTAGCTCTTTCAGCCTCTCCTCATATGATTGCCTTCCAAGCCCTTGATCATCTTTGTTGCCCACCTCTAACTTCTTCACGTCCTTTTTAAAATATGAAGAGCCCTTTGGAGAGCTGAAGGCTGCTATCTTTTCAGTGCAATCAGTGCAAACGATTCAGCAGGTGAAGAAGCCACGCTCCACAAGGGTGGCACCCTCTGGCTTCAGTTTACTACTTGGGCATCTGATCCCAAGAAAGGTTGCATTTGTGGCTACCGATCTGCTTTGAACGTCACCGTGGAAATAGTTCTCGGCAGTCCAGCTGGGGCAAAGAAGAAGCAGGTGGTTTTGGTGACTGGGAAGGGAATAATGTTTGGACTTGGATGCCATGCTTCAGGCCAGGTGTGGACAAATGTTGCTCTTGGCCTCACTGCTGCAACACGGGCAGGAACAATAAGGTGGCACCAGAATAAAAATGGACTCCTGGACTTTGGCACAGCTCAGGCATGCAAGAGCTGATCGGTTTTGCTCTAAGTCAGAGAAGGGAATAAAGCCAGGGAGGAGGATTAGGCCAGAGGGTCCAAACCATCCCCCGTATGGTGCAAAGGTACTGCGAAGAGTCTGGGCTGAAAAGGTGAAAGAGATTATCGTGGATCAGAAGGAGCCCTGGACTGTAGCAAGCGCAGATCCTCTGTGTTGCTCCACCCAGGTGCAAGGGTCTGTCCGCGCAGGATCATGACCTGGAAGGCTGCTCAGACAAAGAATTTGCCTGATCAGCAGCCCTGCTTTATTGTTCCCCCATGTGCTGAGCAGCTGCTCTCAGGCTGATTCATGCCTGTTTCTGATGACTATAACCAACCAGCCCTGGCAGAACAACCCATCTCCAGAGCAGGCCATGAAAGGGAGAGACTTAATCTGGCTTTCTGTACCTAAGGGGCATGCACATAGCCATGTATCTGCAGCGGGGGGTACTTATGGACAGTTTGAGATTTCATATACTTGCCCGTGTAAGGCCAGGGGCCTGGAAGTGCCCTCGTGTTTAGAGCCCTTGCCCAGGGCACAAAAGATCTGAATTGTACTCCTCCCTCAGGCCTGTGAATCCTGCCTCCTAGCAAAGTGTTTAAGTACTATGCACTGCCCAGTCCCTTCTCAGCTCCTCATATTTTATATTTATTGGATAAAAGGTACTAGGAAAGTTTCTGGCCTCTTGGGAACAGGGGAGCAGCCTAGAAGCCGGGGTCCTCTCCCTTCCAGCCATGTACCACTTGAGATACTTGGGGGGATCCTGAGGGTTTGTGGGCTAGATCCTTGCAAGTGCTTCCCTCCAGCTGGAGAACAAAGGGAAACTTTGTGCAACTCCCAGCCCTGTGGGATAACACCCTATGGGGCTTGCTTCCTATGGGTCAGATCAGGCCTACTGTGCAACCAGGAACCAGTGGGTGTTGGCCTTAGAGACAGTTTACAGGAAAGCCCCTGGATCAGGCTGTGCACCCCCAGGCTCCAGGAGAAGGGTCCAGCAAGGGTACGGCTGTAAGAAAGATGCTAGGGGACCAGCCGGTCGAGTAGCGGCTGAAATGAACTGGCTATCGAAGCCCCGAGTGTTAGTCCTGTTGTCCCTCTCTTGCTTTCTGCATAATGAGGGCCTGCATTAAGATAAATGGAGGGAAGGAAATGGCCTGGGAACTCATGATGGTACTGGGAACATCGTGTATCTTTGCATGCTTCCAACAGGGGTTTTGGCCCATGGAGCTTTGCCCTCACTCATCCAGCTCTGCATCGCTCGGGACTGGCAGTGGCTGTGGGAAGGAACTTTTGCTGATGTCACTGATACTTTATTTGTCTCTGGATGGAGTCGCTAGCTTCCCTAAATCATGCATGAGCTCAGCAGCATCCTGTGAGACCGCAGAATTTCTCAACCCTGGCTTCCTGCAAGCAGTAAATCAGGTGCTTGCAGAGGGCATAGAAGGACCAAAGCAGCTGATCTGGTTCCCCATTCATAGTGGGAGAGAAGCCCATAACGTGACAGCTCCATCATGGACACATCTGAAACACCACAGGGGTACATTACATTTGCCTAGGCCAGTGATTCTCAATTAGGGTGCCCTGACATCCTTTGAAGGGTGCCATAGGACGTGTGATAAGGGCTCTCTCCCTATGTGGCTGCTCCCCTGCCCTGCTGCCTGACCTCTCTGCAAGGAGATAAGCCTTGTAATTAATAAATTCAATTTTGAAATAGGATGCTCTCCATTCACAAAAGCCGTGGAAGGGTACCCTGCATCTAACTAAGGGTGCTTTGGGTCTAACCACTGGCCTAGGCCAAGGGTATCAAATATAAGGCCTGAATTTGGCCCCTTGACCCAGGTCATCCAACCTGTGGACTTTTGCTCAGCACTGAGATGGCAGCCAGTGCCCTGGCAGCAGCACAGAGCAGCAACAGGAGCACAAGCCCCTTCCCTCCAGCCAGAGCTCAGCCAAAGGACCCAGCACAGCAGGCTGTGGCCGTGGTGGCAGAGTTTGAACCACACGTTTTGTCCCTGTGGGGCTGGGGTGCTCCCTGCCATCAGGGGAAGTCTCATGCCTGGTGCTAGAGCTTCTGCCTGTGGCGCTGCCAGTGTGGGACCCAGCATGTGGCTGGCAGGTACCTGAAAAGGAGGGAGCGCGGCTCTCCAACCCGCCTGAACTTGACCCCCCCCGGCCTATGCCCTTGCCTCCATCCCTCACCCAGGATCCCTTCATTCAGTCATGTCTGATGTGTCTCCACTCACTGCCGATTCCCCGTCCTACCCCTGCTGTTCCTGCCCCCATCGCAGAACAGGGATGTGTGGGTTATCTTGCTCTCAGGGGTGAACGGTCCAGGCCTGCTGGCAGGATCCACACTGTGCATGGGCAATGCTCACAAGGCAGCCACACCTGGAGCCACGGGGTGCTCCCTCGCCACCGCAGCCCATGGGGGGAATGGCGAGGGATCGCTCTGCAGCTGCTTCATGCTGCTGGATAGGGCAAGAGGTGAGGCGTTCTGCAGCACAGCCCTGCACAGGGCACAGCGTGGTCCTCCGCCCCGGCTTTCTGTTGAGCAGGAAACCACGACGCATCACACCGAGCACCTTCGGGAAACTGCTGTGGGTGAGGCAGCTCTTGCTGCAGGAAGGAAAGAACAGCTGCAGTCGTGTCTGTCTCCTGCTTGTTAAAGGATTGAAGCTCCCTGGTCACAGCAAGATGAGGGGGTACGTTATGCAGAGCTAAAATGCCCAATGCTTTCCCATGCAATCCCAAAGGACCTTCTTCCCACGCCTCCCCTTGTACAGGAAGCCTCTCTGAACCCCCGTGTCCCTGCTCCGTGTTGCAACACAGCCCCCCACCCCAGGGCTGCCTCTTGGGACCCCAGTTGTGACCTGTTGCTCCATAGGTACAGGCAAGCTGATTTTCTGACCGGGCAGCAAGGGTTAGGCACAGGCTGTTCCTGGGCAGACCTAAATACTGAGGTCTTAGCTGTGATCCGGGCAAGACATGACATCATGATCTAGTTTCTTAAAGCCACAGGGTCCAACATAACTCCCCGTCGTGCTTTGTTTTCCAAAACCAGGACGCCGTCAGAAGAGGATTTCAATGCAACACGTAACTGCATCTAGTTTTTGCAGGGATGGATCTGCAGGGAGGTTAACCGCTTTATAAAACTCTACTTACCAGTAGCTCTGGGCAAGTAATTTATTTGGGTCAGCAATTAAGTTATTATCGTTAGCAAAACACACAGAATTAGGGCAGGCCAAGTTTGGCCCGTGCTGGGAGCTGTACATGAGAAAGTTTTGCAAGAGTTGGATGGAGGGTTGCTAGATCCTGACTTGCCTGCCAAATACAGCGTAGGCATAACATCAGACCCCACACAGCTGGAAACACCCCTGGGAACTCCAGGCAACATCTTCCCCAAGCTACTGATGAAAGCAGGCAGACATGCCTGAGATCACACAGGAGGGAAGCTGGGGGCGAAGCAGGGAGCTGAACCCGTCTGTCTCAACCCCAGGCAAGCCAATGGGCCCGATCCTCCTATTCACAGCATGTTGTCCGGCCCAGCACCCTGCACTGAAGCAGCTTCTAGTATATTAAAGAAATATCATCTGCAGTAGGTGATAGCATGGTCAAGCTTATTCCTATATACAAGCATGGATCAAACCTCCAAGCATCCAAAGAGAAAACAAAGAGAAAAAAAAAGAAAGGACAGACATGTACAGTGCTGTTGTTAGGGTGATAAAGTGCTTTAACCTCCGTCTGGCCAGTGGACCTGTAGCCATCGGGGGCAGGTTTGCAGCTTGGGTATCACTGCCAAGCACCACTGACCCACTGATTTTGTCTTCTTTCATCTGTCAAGATGTTGGATGGCCTGCCTTAAGGTGCTAAGCCCTAGACAAAGGAAAGGAGCTGCTATTGATAAGCTAACTTAAAAAGGTGGTAGACAATAGCAAGGAGCTGGGTGTGCCAACCCCTTGGCTCCAGTGTGTCCAGGAAAGCCCATGAAGAAGAGAGGGATTTTGTCTTTTATTGCCCCACCTATCTGATTGGAATAAAGTCAAACAAGCTCTGAAATGCAAGACTGTCTTCATCAGGTCTGAGGGGGGAAGCAATGACTCCCCCCCCCCCTTAATGACCCCCTTCCCTCCCTTTGGATGGGTCTTGATCTGCCAGGAATAAACTTCCTTTCTTCTGCTAATTGTTTCTCTGCTACCCATGGGAATTTGCCTCTTCCCCTCCATCTTCACAGTTCAAGTCTTGACTGGTTGGTTGCATTTCTGCTCAGACTTGATGAACACAAAGCAGGTGTAGCTTTATTTCAGGTCCAGTAAAAGATATCACCCTTCCCCTCCAAAAAAAACCCCAAACCCCTTGCCTCTTGCATAATCCTTGGCTACATCATTCACTAGCATCAACAGTAATGCCAACTCTCATGAAAAAAATCAAGAGACTCCTGATTTCCAAGCCAAATTAACTCTGACTCATGATCTTCTGATAGAGAGATCACATCTCAGGATTTTTTTCTTCCGGTGCGTGTAGAGAGCACTAAGCTGGTAAGTCTGTGGAGGGGATGGGTCAGGGGGAGAGGGAAGGGGCAGGGGGAAGATGGAGGGGAGGGAGTGGGGCAGCTGCTGGGGTGAATGGGGACCCTGGGGCAGGGGCGAGTCATGCAACATAGCCGTGGGTGGCTGTCTGTCCGCATGCATGTGTCTGCCCCTCACTCCCAAGCCACAGCCCCCCAGCCCTGCTGCTGCCCCTCACCCACAGTACCCTGCATCCTGCCAGGGCTGCAAACCTCCCCCCCCACACCCCTTCACAAATAACCCTCCCCCCATGCACACTTCAAAAATAGCATCTCATGATTTACATTCCAAATCTCTTGATTTTTAAGAGTTTGTCTCATGATTTTTGACACGATGGGGGTGGCAATACCGCACCAAGAAGGGGCTAAGAATAAGCAAAGCCTGCAGAAGGAGGCTTTGTGTTTGAGGAAGAAGATGATGAGAACATTTGGAAATGGTGGACTGGCTCTGATCTGTTCCTGGAAAAGTATTTTAGAGCATTTGCTTAAAGTCATGACTAAGCCTTTGGGTTTCATAAAGGAATTTTAGGTGGATTACTGGTGTGGTCAGGTCAGTCCAACTCCAGCACAGGGGTGGAGGAAAGACATGATGGCCTGGAGGGAATGGAGCAGAAGGGATCGTGCTGGGGGGAGTTTATGCCCACTGGGGCATGCTCCTCTTCAAAATTGGGAGAACTGGTAAGCCTCACCACTTGCAGTCAGCCAACGTCTAGGGCACTCGTTGGCAACCCTCTTCTGCTGTTCCCCGCAGGGGATAACCACCCACTACCGCTGCCAAGGACTCCATGGGCTCAAGCGGCTGAGGCCTGTCAGGCGGGTCCAAAGCAGCAGTTCTCAACCTTTCTAGACCCGCGGCACCCCTCGATAGATTTGAGGCACCCCTCAAACACTCAAGGCGCTCCTTGGAAAATGTCCATTCTCACTTATTTCTTGACTATAGCAAAATAACAGAGCAACTCCTCTGCTGCAACGAGCATCAGCATCAAGATCGTGCCACGTGACCAAATGTCTTCCTTTTTCATTTTGATTTTTTGTTTTTAAAAAGGCAAGGAAATTACACTGCCTCCTCTCGCAAGCAAAATAAAATCAGCACCTACATGCAGAAAACAGGATTAAGCTTGCAAAGTCAAGCCCTCAATGGCTAGAAAATGCCAGAACTCACAGTCTGTGCTGCCCTTTTTTGGCCGGACACGGCCATATTCAGGGCACAGGATGAATCTGTGCTGGGAGGAGCTGGTGTTTGCTGCTGCCCTTCAAAGGCAGGTAGTGAACAAGGTGCAGGCAACGGTAAGCCTGGCACATCCCAACTTTTGAGAGCTTTGCAATTTTAACACGAGGCTGGTTTCTGCGTGTTTCTATTATGGATGCGCTCCAACTAAGGATCATTCCTGCATGCCTGCTCTACTAAGGAGTATTTAATATTTAGCTGATTTTTCCTCTGGCACTTGTTGCCGTCATGCCCCCCCCCCCAGTACCCGAGTGGTTTGCAAACATGAAGGAATCCAGACTTTCTGAGCTGTGGACGGTATCTGACGCCAAGTGAGAAAGCTTTTCCTAATATCTAACCTCAACTTCCCTTGCTGCAACTGGAGACCACGGCTCCTTGTCCCCGAGCCCCATATAGACCAGTGGTCTCAACCCTTTTCATACCAGCACCCATGTGTAAACCTCGACGGCCAGGCCTGACCCAGCGCCCCTCGCTCCCAACCCGCTGCCCCCAGCATGCAGGGCAGGGGGTGGGCTTGCGGGGGGCCCCAAGCAGCCCCTTGCAGGCTGGAGCTACGCTAGTTTCCTGTGCTTTCCTCCTTTAAAAGCAAATCCATTTTTAACACTTGTTTGCAACCCTTTCATATATTCTTGCAACCTACTGGTCTGGCCAAACGCCTGCTAAATCAGCACCCAGCTGTCTGCATTTTGGCTTTGACCCTGCACTGCAGGAGGGGGTCCTGCCTCTCTAGCAAAGCTTCCAGCTAGGGCTGAGCTGGAGGGCAAGCCATGCTGTGCCACACCAGGGGATGTGCCATGCACACCTCTTTCCAGCACGGTGTAGGGACTGCGGGGGGTGCAATATGGGGGTCAAGCGCACTGTCCCAGCCAGGGCTTTGCTTGCAGACCCTCCAGCAGGGGCTTTGCAGACCTCCCAGGGGTGGGGACGCCCCTGGCTCTTGCAGCCGGAGCCCCGCCCGGGCTCAGGCGGGGCGGGGGCGGGTGATGCGGGTCATGTGAGCGGCCGGGAGGCACGTGAGCTGCGCCGGGATAAGGGCCGGGCGGCTGCGGGCGCTGCTGCTGTTGCTGCGGGTAAGTCGGGCTGGGCGCAGGGGTCTGGTTTGGGCAGCTTTTTATTTATTTTTTGGTGCAGGACTGGTGTGTGCCCCTGCAAGGGAAAAGCTAATTTTTCCCCTCCCCCCATTTCTCTCCTTTTTAAAGGCAATTTAAAAAAAAAAAAATCATGATTATTTTCATTTTAGTTCAATCCGTTTTTCAACCTTGCTCCGGATCCTTTGCTGTGTTGTTGCACCCCCTGGCTAGGCGGTGACCCGCTGGGTGAGACAAGGTGACTTTGCTTTCTTGGCCCTGTTGCTCTCGCACTAGGCCCGGGATCGCAGGCAAAGGGTGCAAAGTCCTTGCTCTGGATCTGGCACATCTGCCAGATCCAGAGCTGCCTTCGTGTCTGTTTTTTGCGTGCCTTGCTTAAGGTCCTGCTGTGGGTCGTCTCCCCCCCAGGTTGCAGCAGTCGGTGCCTTCCCTTCTGGGAGGTGAGCAAGTGACTGGGGGCTTTGCATGGGTGGGAGTACGCTGCAGCTTGAGCTGGTTGCATGGGTGCGCCCGTGCGCTTTGGGGGGCGAAGGGTAGCTCCTTAGCTGTTCGGTTGTACCCTGGGTCTTGGCCCTGTGCTGATCTGAAACGTGGGGCCTGGTCTGTAAAGATTTCTGGGAAAACAGCTCCTGGGTGTGGATGTTTGGCTCTCTGCATTTGGAAGCTGCCTCCCTCCCTCCCTCCCTCCCTCCCTGCGGAGTTGCTCCCGGTTTGCAGCACAGGCTGAGGTTGCACTGGCTGCCCAGGTTGCTCCTGGGTGCTCGGTGGAAGGAGATACTAGATGTGTGGAAGGGTGTGCGTGCCTGGTGGCAGAGCAGGGAAGGTAGAGGCGAGGCCTGCCCAGGGTTTGGGGCAGGGTGCTGGTCCCTGGGAGAGTCCTCTGGGAGCAGCTCCTGAACGGGCGTAGATGTGCCTGCCATGCAGGTTTACCCCAGTGTGGCTTGCCTGCTCTCGGTCAGCACCGACGCCTATGCCAGAGCTCGCTGCAGAGGAAAGAGCACGTTGGGATTGTGGGATGTGTAATATGGGATTAAAATGGCATCTGCAGTGCCTCTGCAGTCCCTGCTAGAAGAGATCCTGGGGATAGGGGCCGCTTCCTTTGCCTTGTGCCATCCCAAATGCTTCGGCATGGTAGGGTGGTGCATGGGGCATCGCTGCCCAGCTTGGGGCTGCTAACCCTAAAAGGGCGCCCCTGAAATCTCTAATTCTTAAAAGCAGGTGAGGGGACCAGGCTTGTCCTGAAGCACAGCTCAGGCCACCGGAGCCTGGCTCATGCATCGGCTCTGACTGGCCCTGCTACTGCTGAGGGGTTTTGGAGGAAACTTCCCAACCTGCCAGCCCTCTGCATCCCTGAGGAGACCCCTAGAGCTTGTTTTGACCAAGAAGTGTTTAAACACTTGTCTAAATGCTGCAGCAGGAAACTGGATCCCAGTATCTTAACTGCAGCACAGGGCTTCCTGAGGTGACCCTAGTCTGTATTGTGGGTGTGTTGATTCGTGATTAAACTAGGAAGCATAAGAGGGGGGGCCTTGTGCTGGGGGAATCCAGGTTTCGTGCAAGCATCTGGAACTTATTTTAGTTTATCCAGATGCTTCCTGAGTGAGATGAAACTTAATTCCTTAGAGCAGCCTTTTTTCAATGTGCTAATACTGTGTGGAGAGGGATGCTGTGTCTTGCAAGCCTAGAGCACTTGCTAATTTTGCAGCCTGTGTAAGGGATGGCAATGTCTGCTCATTACCCTTCAAGGATGCAAACGGGTGCTTCTGGGTTTTGGTTTGTAGCTGTGTTGGTTTAAGGTTCCTGAGTAGCTGTGATATCTTTTATTAGTTGGGGGTGGGGAAAAATGGCTTTTTTGCATGCTTTTGGGTGCAGTCACCCTCTGAAAACTGACCTTTTGGTGATGATGCAGGCCTGTCTACCCTGAGTTTGGGGCCTGGCACTTGCGCAACAAGCTAAGCTTACGACTTGCAGCAAAATGCAATTGCTTTGTGCACACGTTGGCTTCATTGCAGCTTAGTGTTGCACGCACAACGGTGACAAACCAAAGTGACAGCCATCGCTGTGAAGGATGAGGAGTTTCGGGATTTTTCTACGCAGAATGGGTGTGATAGTTGCAAGATGTAGGTGCAGCGACCCGGGAGGCGCACTTTTGGGGTTCTGTTTTATAGCCTGGACAGATGCATGATTTGTATTTTCTGTCTCCCTTGTGTGTTCTTGGGAGTCTGTGAATGTTAAGCCTCTGGGGAGGTAGACAAGTATTGTACCCACTTCCAGATAAGTAAACTGAGGCACTGACATGACTTTCCCTATGGTCAGTGGTGGAGGCCTCAATAGAGCCCAGGTGCTCTGTATTATTCTTCTGCTCTAGCCAGTCCCAATCCATGATGAGTAAAAGCTTCCTAGCTGCTGGTTTATGAATGGGAGCATCCCCTCTGCATTTGGTATCGGGGCAGCAGTCTCTTCACACCATTGCCCCATGTTGCTGCAGTCCTGAAGCTCTCCAAGCAGCTGCGCGCCTGGGATCCGTCCTGCCCATCGCTTTGTTAAAGAGGATGGGTGTAGATATCCATGAAAGCAGTACAACTACCACTTCTTTGCCCTCTACCCTCTTCTGTAAAGCATGGGAGGATGCAAATACCCTCCCCAAGCATTAGGGAGGGGGAGGGGCAGAGTTATGGGGAAGTAACTTATTCAGCTGTTGGAGAAGCAGATCTGAGCTAGATCAGGGGCCACCCCCTCCTGCCAAGTGCAGCTGTCATGTCGGGCTGGGCTCAAAGTAGATGCTTTCTGCCCCTTCCTAGAAGTAAAACTGCATCTTGGAGGCTTGTGGCTGTTTTGGATTTTGACTTGTAACCAGGCACCAAAAGAAACACAGCAGCATCTCAAAAGGGTTAGTTCCTCTGTTTCCCTCGCCTGGGCCCCAGCCCATGTTCAGGATGGCTTGTCTTGTCCAGCCCTTCAAGGTTTCCCCAGTGTCGCACCAGCGTGTGACTTCTGTGCACGTTACA
>NW_005842662.1:95031-106868 GCF_000455745.1 Alligator sinensis | reverse complement strand
CCTGCCCCTTCTCTGTTTGAGTCTATAGGAACTTTGTAACCTCCTGCACTTTTGGTTTCACATGCTAAGGCAGCTAAGTGGGTCCCCACATAGACTTTATGCTAGCAAATAGATGACTGGAGTCTGTTTGCGTGGGCAAAGCATGATCTTGGCTTGATTTTTGTTTAAGATGGCTGAGGCCTGTTATAGGACTTACTTGCCCTTGGGGTGGGGGTTTGCATGCATGCTCTTGATGCAGTGCAGAGGACTGTCTATTGTAATTTTTACCTTGTTTGTCTTGAATCCCAGCTGCTGCTTGAGCAGGTGTCTTCAGCCTGTTGTGTATTGGGTTCCCTTCCTGTTTTTTGCGGGGTGGGGGACCCAAGAAATCACCCACAGAAAAAGCCATCCTGATCTTAGCTCACAGATGAATTCCTCTGCTGCAGTTTCACTTTGCCTGCTCATGTGCGCAGAAGCATCTACCTCTACTGTTAAGAGCGAGTAAAATATGATAAAACTTGAGAGAGCCTTTTGTTAAACCAGTACCAATGGTGAGAAGGTGCCGTATCAAACTCGAGGTGCAGCACGGCACTAAATAAAGCAGCGGTTACAAGTTGGAACAAAGTCCATCCTTGTGTAAGCGGGGCTGTGATAACGGGGCTTGCTGACCCGAAGCACTGCATGGAAGTGCATGAACCAGCTCTATGGGCCACCTTCAATGCTGCATCTAAGGCACCTTTTGGGGCTGGGACCTGCCCACTTCTAAGGTTGCAGGACCCCGATGGGCAAAGGTGAACCTCGGCCAACCCCACACATCGGGCAGAGGAGGCGGCGATGAGTGTGGCTAGTCACTCTTGTGCAATAGCACCGCATCCAGCTGGCTGGTGCATGCAGGAAGGGGTGCGAAGCAGAAATGGAACTGAAATAAACTATAGCCCTCAAGTGGATTTGAAGCCTTTGAGCAGCCTCTTCTTGTCCTGGGCCACCTGGACCCCATGTGGGTGCAGAACCAGTTGCAGCTTCATGCTCTGTGCCCGCTCTTGCGGAGGTGAAGACTACTTGGGTCAGAGTCAATTTGGGCCTCATTAGTAGCGTACTTAAGACCTCAGCAATTTGCTTTTAAAAAGGCAATTTGCTCCCCCAGTTCCAGCCTTAAGCAGCAACTGGTAGCACTTGATGGAGCCCTTCTGAGCTGTGAAGGCCACTGCATCAGCCAAAAAGGGCGTTTGCAGTCGGACGGCAAGGCTCGGCGTCAAAGCTTGCAGTCAAGGGAGGTCTTCCATTGATGCTTCCATTGGGAGTGGCTGCCCTGGCCCTTGCCAGGCTCTACCCCTGGGGTGCAGACCCCCAGGTACCGTGAGTTAAGTCATGTTGGGCTGGGCAGCTCAGCTCTGCCCACCCCTCCCTGCCCCAGTCATGTCAGCGGCTTTTGGTGCCTTTTTACAGCACCGGCGTTGGCCCCAGCCTGCACCACGCTGCACCAGTGCCAGGTCACCCTGAGCCCAGCGTGGCCTGGCCTGCTGGTGGGCGGATGGGGGTGCATCTGGGCTCATCCTGGCTCATGGGAGGGAACCCAGGTGTTTTTGGGGGGGTCCCAGCCCTGTGGGCAAGAGGGGACCCTAGGCATCTAGGAGCCCTGGCATAATTGATTATCAGCTACAACAGCCAAAAAACCCGATTAATGTTAATCTTCCTTTTTAGCGGCACCGATCTGATGTGCAACCGATATATCCATGCATCTCTAATTGTTAGGTCTCCTATGACTTGGACCTGTCCTAGCTGATGTGGGTCTGAATTTGACACTCCTTTCCCATCTGTGGGCACTTAAACGGTGACCTTCAAATGAGGTGGGTCCTTGGGATGCTTTAAATGGGCACTTTTTTTTCCCCTCCCCAGCGTGAGCATACTACAGCAGCAACAAGAGCACGAAACCAGGGTTGGGTAGGGCTCATGCCTGGTGCTATCCAAACTCAGGAGGAAGCAAACTTTCAGTCCAAAGCCTCAGTCTGTAGGAGGTAGCCCATTGCCAACCCTCGTTCCCCACCTGGAAGCGAGGTTCAGGTGGGACCTTCGGCAGCCTCTTCCTGCTGGGTTTTGCTTGCTCATTTTGTGGGGGGGTAAATGAGAGAAACTGCTGAGCTGAAGTCCAGATTTTTTTTTACTAAAGGAAGAGAGCGGAGGGACTAGGCTTCTTCTAGTCGACACTTATCCTCTGTGTGGAAAAGGGCTTTGCAGAGAAGCGTCGGTGTTCAGTTTAGTCTCTGGTTGACTGGTGTTCAAAGTGCACTTGGGAGCTCAGGTTGTGTAACCTGAGGATGCATGCTCTCTCAAGCTTGTCTGCCTCCAGACTCTTGCACAAACAGTGTCTGCTTAAATGGGAACCTTGGCAGAGCTGGGTTTTTTGGTTTGTTTTTTTCCCTCCCCCCGCCCCAAGCCAGGAGAGTTCACCGAGGGCAAGGTGTAGAAACCATGTTTGTGCAAGGACTTGGCTTGCTAGGGTGCTTTGGTGACATTTGGCTATCACTTCTGTGAAAGCATGAGCATCTGTCTGACTCGCTTGAGTTTCTTGGGTAATGGGGACCCAAAGCAAAAACTCGGCCGTGTTCCTGGGGCTGGTGTGTATTGCACTTTACCCAGTCCAGTGCAGGTGAAGTACCATGACCGTCACCCCCAAGGTGGTTTTCCCAGGGCAGGAAAAGACCCCTTTCTTGGCAAGGGGTAGTAATCGTGACCAAGATAATGCAGAGTTAGCTTCCCACTTTCACTTCCAGTGGGAAGATCTTGCTTGTACACTGACTCTTCGGAAATGGGAGACTCCTCCCTAGCCTGCTCCTGCCATATGGGTGAGGGCAAGTAAAACTAAGGGGGGCATCTGAACCCCAAGCCTCTGGGCTTGGGCCTGTATATAGGATGCCCAGCAAAGGATTTGGCAGCATCTCAAGCCTCAGGGTGGGGGTGGGGGATGCTTGCTGGTAGCAGGACCACATGTGTGGTTCTTGAATGACCTGCGAATTTGGAATTGATTTGACTTGGGACGCACAATTTTCCTTAAACTTCACATAGGAGCTGACGGTGGGAGCGGGACCTTCTCAAATGCGGTACATCCCCACTATGACATGGGCTGTGCTGCATTCACAAATGCTAGAAATTGCTGCTGACCTTCACCTGAAGTCTCCACTCGTGTCTAGGAGATGGTTAAGTACCTGGCCCCTGAGTCAGTGTGGTCTTCTGGGTGCATCTTTCAGAGTACATTCGGCTCTGCACACCAGGGAGCAGAAAGCAGAGTGGTGTTTCAGGCAGGGGAAGGGGATCAGAGCGGGGCCCATAGGGAGGGCATGGGGCTTAATTTGGCACTCCTGCCAAAAAACATTGCTGCCTCTTCTCTCTTCTCCCCCCCCCCCTTAAATGAACTGCTGCACTCGGCCTAAAGAGGAATTGCATCTGAAGCCTTATCTCTGCCCTTCCTAGAGTACTATGTCCAGTTTTGGGCCCCCTGTTACAGAAAGGATGTGGACTAGCTGGAGAGAGTCCAGCAGGAAGCAGTAAAAATACTTGTGGGGGCTGGGGCAGGCGTGCAAATGCAGGAGAGGCTGAGGGAGCTGGGCTTATTTAGTCTGCAGAAGAGAAGATGGAGGTGGGGGGAATTTAATAACAGCCTTCAACCATCTAAAGTGTGGGTTTGAAAGAGGATGGAGTTGAACTGTTCTCAGTGATGACAGAAGGTGCAGTGGGCTCAAGTTGCAGCAAGGGAAGTTTAGATTGCATATTGGGAAGCACTTTCTCACTAGGAAGGTGGTGAAGCACCGGAGCAGGTTACCCAGAGGTGGGGAAATCTCCATCCTTGGGGGCTAAGGCCCAGCTTGACAAAGCTTTGGCTGGGATGGTGCATTTGGGGCTGGTCCTGCTCTGAGCAGAGGGTTGGACTAGATGACATCGTGAGATCCCTTCCAACCCTCATTTTCTATGATTTTACCCTGTGGTCATCTGCTAAAAGGACACAGTGGAGCATGGATCTGTTCTTGGAGGGGGGTGGAGGAAGCAAACCTAGGCTCTTTGGTACCATCTGAGCTTGGCTCCAGGGCAAATGGAGCCAGGAAGAAACGAGCCTCTCGTCACTGGCTAGTGAGCGAAGCTGAAAGCAACAATCGAAGTAGCCCAGCCTTCTTCATAAGGTTGCCTGGGGGCTGGGTGATGGAAAGGGGGAGGCCGATGAGGCCCAAGAGCATCCATGAAATGCAGCACAGTTGGGGCACGAAGGGACTGATGCTGTTTGCCTTCTGCATGGTGGCCTGTGCACCTTGGTGACTGCATCTCTAATCTGGGGGGAGCCTCTTCTGTGCAAGGGAGACTATGTAGAGCTCTTTGTATAGGCCACAGTCCCGTTAACTATTTAATACCTTAACTCTTGGGAGGAGGCTGTAGCTGGGGAAAGTAATGCCTCGTGCAGTTCCCGCCTAGCTCCTAGGAGCTGCTGCATTTCTGATTTTTTCCTCCCCAGGAACGTGCCGAAAAGCCAGGCTGGCTCTGGCCAGCATCTCTATGGAGGAGCTGCTGAACTGCTGTGTTGCTAAAGGGACACAGTCCATTTTTTTTTTTTTTTTTTTTTTTTTTTTTCATAGTCTGCATGGTTCCTCCAGCCCCTCCTATCTGCTGCCCTGGGAGTGCTGGGGGCTGCTGGGAAGGAAGATGCATCCTCTCTAGCACAGCTGTGAGAGCATCTGTGATGGGTTTTGCTTGGCTTCAGTCTTACCCACCGCACAGCCCATCTGTGGGAAGGGCTTTGCACGTCAGGGGAGCGAAACGTGGAGAGAGCTGGGTCTTGCAGCAGCGTGGCCCCTATTGGTGCACAGCTGTCCGAAGGGCGAGGCTTAAATCCTCCTGATGCAGTTGGAAACTTCCTTCCAGGAAAGCTTTTTGCGGTTTCCCTGCAAAGGAAACCGCCCTCTTAGCCCTATAAGCTGCTGCTGTGACTTGTTCTTGGAGGTAGGCTGGGTGCTGACTCCCCTGCTGTGGGCAGGAAGGGAGGTGCGTGCAACTGGGTGCCTGGGAACTTAAGCTTGGTATGGCTTGCATCTGCCTGCCTGTGCCCTTCGTCTAAAGCTGTCTCTGGGCTCTCCTGGCACTAGAGAGACTGGCCATGGGAGACTTCAGTGATATGCTTGGCATGTCTGTGCCACTCCAGGGCCTGCCCAGGCCACATCTGGCACCAGCATGGAGGTGCTGCTAGCTCCCAGGGCACCTGCCCCCGCTTGATCTCTGTTTCCAGCATGCTTAATCCAGAGGATCTGGGCTTTGAGCCTCCTGCCCAGTTGTGCACAGCTACCAGGGCTCAAAGCTTGCTTAGTAACATGGACCTACTAAGGTAGTGGACAGTAGCTGGGCAGGGAGGGCATGTGGCTGGGCATGGAGCCAGCACCGCTCCAGTTGCAAAGGGCATAGACATGGCTCGATGCCCATTCTCTTGCTCCTTTCCAGTAAGGAGATGGGTGACTTCCTGCCTTACAGGAAGCAGCCAGGGGTGTGAGTGGGACTGCATGTCCAGACTGGCTTTACCAGCTCCAGGCCTAGCCCTTGTCAAGCTGCTGAGCAAAGACCCGGGAGCCGTGGGAGTGCCCTAGGCGGGTACGTGGCCTTCCTAGAACTCGTGCTGTGTACAAGGGGCTGCACCCCTGCTTGCCGGGAAGAGGAGGCTGGGGGTGTGGGAGCGGGGGGACCTCGCCACCTCCCTGCCAGAGGCATGTGGGGCTCTGCTGATGAGGCCCCAAGGGCATCTGCTGCAGTGCAGCGTGACTGCTAGGGCCTTGCTTCCAGTGAAGGCTTCCTTCCACTTACCGGGTCATTGTGCTAGTAGTCATTTTGGTTGGTTTGTGTGGAGATATGGGACAGAAAATAGCATGGGGGGGCGCTGTAACATGCATTTAGAAGAAAAGCAAGAGGAAAATTGCCTCTGCTAAAATCTTCTTGGCGTGTCTAGGACAGAATAAGTGATCCTGAAAATTGTTGTTTTTAAATTGAAGTTGCTGACCAGGAGGAGCTGAGCTCTGGCAGCATGTCTGCGCTGCCAGATCTGCTCTAGCAAGGAGGGAGGTGCCGTGAGGCTTGGAGCAGCACCGAGCCCTGCCGTGCGGTATCCTCCCCTGCAGACTCGCAGCGCGTGGCGTGCTGCTGGGCTTTGCCTCTGTGCCTGGCACCTGCTCCTAACCATCTTTGGCAGGCAGCTGTTTCTTTTTTGCTGGGAGGCGGGCAGGCTCTTGAGTTAGACAGCAATTTGGGTTTAGCCATCGGACAAGTGCAGTGACTCAGCGTGGCCTGATGTGCGAATCTCTTTCCAGGGGAAGCAAATCGCTCCGTGTCCAAGATGTGGCAGTCCGTGTCTGTCCTGTGCGTCCTGCTGGCTCTGACGGGTGCGCGCAGCGTCCCCTACTTTGCTCCCCTCTCGCATGACATGGTCAACTATATCAACAAGCTCAATACGACGTGGCAGGTGAGTAGCAGCCCTCTTCCTCCCAGGGTTTTCGGGGCTCTTGGCTGAAGTGTGATAGCCCTCTGCTCTGGTCCTGCTTCTGGATGGAAGTGGGACTCGTCGTGCTAGCAGGGTCAGCCAGCTTGAGGGACTATCGCAAGAGGATAGGGGAAATGGCAATCCTCTGGCTAGCAGACCTCTGCACTTGCATGCCTACTGAATAGCTGTTGGTCAAGGATGGGCAATTATTTGAGCCTGAGGGCCACATGGGCTGTTTTTGGTGAGCTGTTGGAGGTTGCCCCCAAACACCTACCTCTGCATGCAACAGCTCGCCAAAACTCCTCCTATGGGATGGGGCCCAGGAGTGGGAGACAGGTGGATGTGGGATCACAAGGCGGGGTTGCAGGGCCGGTCAGAGCCACCATCTGCTCCTTGCACACCCTTGCGGCAGATGCAGAGAGTAGATTGCAGCTTTGCCTTGGGCCTCGGCCCTGTGCTGTCACCACCCCATGATATTCTCTCTGGATGCAGCTCCCTGTCCACACATGCGTGTTGCCCACATGGCTCCCTGGAGCTGTGTCTGGCCCCAGGGCCAGGATCTTGGGGCAGTGACAGTATGGGGTCAGGGCAAAGCTGGAAGCTGGTGCTGGGGGCTGCAACACTCACCAAGAGGCAGTGGGGGCAGGGGGAGGTGGGCTGCAAGCCCTGCAGAGGAGGCTGCAGTGACTCCATGCCTTGCCACTTGCTGGGGTTGGGGGAGGTGGCCAGCACTGGGACACCCTTGTCCCATACTAGCCCACAGCTCACCCTGGGATGCCCGTGCAGCAGCTGCCCCCGGGCCTCCCATCTCGGTGTGGAGTGGAGCAGCACAGAGCGGTGCAGGGACAGCAGCAGTGGCGGGAGCCCTAGTGAGGGCACTGCTTCCAGGGCTGGTGCCGCTTTCCATGGAGATGGGTACCTGGCCCTGGATACAGCTCCCTGCTTGGCTGCATGCGATCTTCATGGAGAACATCCCCCAGCCCTGGATGCAGTGCCTTTTACTAGGGCTCTCGCCACTGCCCCTTCTCACTGCTCAGCCTCGTACCAAGCTGGCAGGGCTGCCACCGCCACTTAGGCATCCCCTGGCAAGCCGTGCGCTGGCACAGGATGGGGGTGGCAGGCTGGGCAAAATTGCTCTGCCGACTGGATCTTTCCCACCTTGGAAGTATCCATGTAGCATCCCTTCTTCGCCTCGGGTCTCAAATCATTTCGTAAGCAATGCAAGGAAGCCTGTTCTGTCTCCTCCGGCCTGTCTGCTGTTCAGCACATGGCAAGCTAAACTGCTGCTGGCCTCCATGAGGTCTTGGTGTCTGAAGATCATGTAGGAAGGGAACAAGAGAAGATTGTCTTCGCTGTCAGCGGTGGACACGCAATCCCCAGTGACGAAACCAAGGGCTTGCACCTACAGTCTTGTCATGCAGGTGCTTGTGACAGCGATCGACTCCGAAGGAAAGGCTGTTAAGAGAACATGCACTAGTGTCATCTCGCCAGAGCACGGTGATAGATAAGTGGCTCTCACAAGGGAGAGGCCTGTGGCAATGGTAGAAGCTCTAATTCAGTGGTTTTCAACCTGTGGACTCCTGGGGGTCCGCGAGCTGTCTAAGGAGTCTGCAAAAGATGACGGACCAGTCAAAAGTGTGTGAATACCCACATTTTACAATTCAAAGGGGTCTGTATCTCCATTCAGAATTTTTTTTTTAAATAAAAAAAGGTTGGAAACCACTGCTTTAATTGATCCTTCTGCCTGAGCCCAGGGTGGAGGGCAGCGGTTTGCGAATGAGGGAGGCACAACCCTGTGTGGGGCTCTCCCTACTAGATGGGGTCTGTGACCCCTACTGAAATTCAGTTGAGTGGTTGGGATCTGACCTGAAGTAGGGCCACCACAGATTAAAAACTGGGTGCATCTGGCAGAAGGGAAACCTGGTATCCTGGGATCTCCTTCCAGGAAGGATCAATGCAAAAGCAGGACCTGAAAGCACTGCCTCAAAGCCTTGTGTCTGAAATCTGTCTGCTTGGATGACCAGCCATGGGTTGGGGAGTGCTGTTGAGAAGAGGCAAGGGTTGTTGAGGGTTTAAGGTACTGGTTGGGGAGGCATGGGCTCGAGTGCCTCTTCTTTTTACCATAGACTTGGACCCAGGTGCTCAGAACTACAAAGTGCCTCTCTCCCTTGTACCCATGGGAGTTCAGCACCTTGGTATTTGCAAGGATCTGAGCCTTCACTTCCTATCTGTGAAAGGCAGCTTGGGGTACTCCCTGCTCTACAAGGATGTTGGGCACAATCTGATGCTACAAGATGCTTGGACACTGGGATATCTGAGGCCAGAAAGACATCTTGGAGCAGTGGCTCTCGAGGACCCATCTGTAAACATCGACGGCCAGTCCAGCCTGCTGCCCTTAGGTCCCAGCCCCCTGTGTGTGGGGCAGGGGGGCCCAAGCAGCCCCTTGCAGGCTTGAACTCTGCCAGCCTGCAAGGGAAAAGCCACGGCTTCCCATCTTTTTCTCCTTTTTAAAGCTTTTTTGTTCATGACTCTTTCATATGTTCTTGCAACCCATGGGTTAAGAAACACTGCCTTGGAGAGAACTGCTTCTCTGCTCTCCTGTCTGCGGTACACTCACTCCCCACGTGCGTTCAGAAGGCTCTTTCCTGCAAGTGGGGCGTGGGCTTCCCGTCTGGTCAGACTGGGGAGAGGCTTTCTGGAAAGTGGGAAAACTGACTGCAAAACCCAAGGGAAACATGCAGGGATGTACTAGCGCTTGCTCAGGATGGACTCTTTCACCTTGCTTGGAGACGCTATGTGTTGGCTTTAGCCAAGGCTGGGGATTTTGACTGGGCTGTGCCAATGCTCCTATTGGGACCAAAGCTGGAGGTTCCTGGCTACAGGGACTTGCCCCTCTGCTCAGGACCAGACCGATTGTCATATTTGGGGTCAGGAAGGAATTTTACCCCATGGTCAGATTTGGCACAGACTCCTCAGGGCAGGGCGGGGGGATTGCCTGCCTTGGTAGCAGGGGGCATGGCCCTCTACCTGGGATCTCTTGAGCATATAATAATGTTTTACAGAAGCAGGATACTGGCTGCTGTGGTTCCCCCTGCTTTACCTGTGGCTTGGGGTGTTGTCAGGGTTGATGGCAGTTTTAGGTTATGGATTCGGATAAAAACGATCCCTTCTTTAAAGGGGGAGGGGTTGGACTAGATGACCTGAAGGGGGCTTCCAGCCCTACTTCTCTCCTTCTTTCAGACTGACATTAGGAACTTGCTCAGGCATCTCGGTGATCAGTGGCTTGTTTCTTCCAGGCTGGGCACAATTTTCGCCATGCAGACATGAGTTATGTGAAGAAACTGTGCGGTACCTTCCTGCATGGGCCCCGGCTGCCAGAGAGGTGAGTGGTGCATGCAGGGGGCTCTGAGGTTGCTCCTGGGTTAAAAGCAGCGGAGGCCAACCTCTTTGATAGGCATGCCACGCGAGTCCTGCGCTCTCCTCAAGTGCCACTCCAATCCCCTCTCTGTCCTGTATGCCACAAGCTGCCTGTGGCATTGCCACGTTGGACTGCAGCATTTGCTATCTTTGCACATGTTCTGTAGTGCCGAGCGTTTGGTGAGTGCAGCTTTCTCCTGAACTCTTCTAATGACCCTCATGACTTTGAGCCTGTGCTTTATGCCTGAATTTACTTCATCTATTTGGGAGGGGGTGGTTGTGAAACTCCAACATGCATGAACCCCTTGGATGCCCCTTTCATAGGGTCCAAGGCTCCCTTAATTATTCCATCCTTGTCCTCTTCCCACCAGCTGTCAAACCCTGTTTCCAGAGCTCCTTCCCCCAAAGCCCTGTGGTGTGAAGGGAAACGATTTGGCAAGCGATTCCCAGGCTTCAAAAATCTGTGCCCTTTTGGGCATGCATTAAAAGTGGGACCTCTTTAAATAAACTTGAGGGTAGGGATTAAATAAATAGATCCCACCCCAGAACTTCCTGGTGACTTCATTCCCCAAGATGAGGGGCAAGCTCGGGTCCCTGTTCCAGATTGGGTCAGGCGGTGACTTGGATATCTCGTGCGGTAGAAAGAGTCCTAACCACTAGCTGCTGGTCATTCTGTAGGTCTCGTTCCCCCTCCATCTCGGGCCACCACCCCAGTAAGCTCAGTTGAGTCGGGGGTTGAGTGCAGGCCCCACAGGGTAAGATTTGGGTCCAGTCTTCCTCAAGAAGCTGGACTAGATAATCACAGAGGTTTCTTTTGGCTTTGGAGCTGCTGCAGTACACGTCCATCCTGCTGGAAACTCGGATGAAAGTGTCCTGGGCTTCCTGGACCCACTTCTCGCTATGCGTTTCTATGACCGTCCAAGCTTGACGCTTGCCTTGTGTGCCCTCTAAAGAGGGTGACTACTGGTTTTGGGGGGGGGCAGGGGGGGAAATGATGTTGATACTCAATTTTTAACCTAGCTCTTTCAATTTTTGAAGGGTTGCATTCGCAGGATACCTGGATTTGCCGGACAACTTCGACTCCCGGGAGCAGTGGCCAAACTGTCCAACCATTAATGAGATCAGAGACCAGGGCTCTTGTGGCTCTTGCTGGGTAAGCAAATTGTTCTGGCTAGGATGAGCTAGCAGCTGGGTAAGGCTGCCATTGGGTCTGCATGAGAGCTTTGCAGAGAGGCTTTGAGGTTTGTCCCTAACCAACGGGGAAGAGACTTGCCTTGACATGCAGCATGATGGCTGGGATGAGACCCTGCATGCAAAGAATTGGGGCACTTGGCCTCTGTAGCCTGTGATTTGGGAGGCTTCCTGCATCTCCAGGCTGCAGTGGCAGCCCCATCTTCCCGCTCTGACCAAAACCTGTGCTGCTACCAGCTGTAGACTGCAGGAGGCCATAACCTGCTTAATGGTGACTTGACAATGTTTGCTTGAAGCTGCTTTGTCCAGAATACTGGGTAGGAGAAGAGACCAAGGAAATAAGCAAGTAAAAAAAATATCATAGGCAAGAAGAATTCAGAGCGAGGGAAGGACGGGTTAAAGGAAGCTGGCTCAGTCGCTTCAAGTCATTTAGTGGTTTTGTACCAGCTAGATCTGGCTTGGGGCAGATGGCTTATCTGCGTGACCTTTTTACATGTAGGCATTTTGTGCTTGACAACAAACAAGTTATGTTTAACAATATCGGGCGGGTTTTTTTTTTTTAATAACCTGTTGGGTGCACTTCTGTGTATCCTAGCCTTATTTAATGGGCTTTTGAAGGTGAGCCGGGTAATGGATCTTTATGCTCTAGTGTGTACCTCAGTCTTGACTCTTCAGCCTCGACTGACACTTGCTGAATGGTCCCTCTGCAGTGAAGCCAGATCAGCATGTCTTTTTTTTTTTAAAGGTC
>NW_005842662.1:82222-95000 GCF_000455745.1 Alligator sinensis | reverse complement strand
TGTAGGGAAGGAGCTCTTTTCCCTAATAGTCTGCCCATTGGAGGCTTTTAAGACTAGGCAGATTTTGAGATCATTTCAAGTGTCAAAATCCTGTTAAGCGACATCTTGTTACTTGGTTGGTTTGTTACCTGCATTTCCTGCCCAGCGTTGTGCTGCTGCGTTGCTTGTGCTGGGTCTTGTAACTGTGCGACAGAGCTGATTTTAATGTGCTGTTTGTATTTTGATATTCAACTGATGTTCTTGAGCACTTGGTTTTGGTGGGACAGGCTCCCTGAGCCTTCCTTGGTCCCCAGAGCACCTCTGCGGTTCAACCTGGCTCCATTGTAGAATTGCCCCGCACGGTGGCCGGTGACTTGCATGCTGATGGGCGAGCTCTTGCTGCCGTGACCTAGTAATACATTTAAAGGATGCTAACAGCTACCCCATTAAACAGTATATAGAGAAGGCAGGAGTCCTGCTGACATCTAAGCATCTCTCTCTAGACATGGCCTGCTGCAGAGCAAGGCCCATGTCCTCCCCCAGACTCCCGCCTGCCTTTTGTGACCCGAGATCCAATTGCCACACTGCACAAGAGAAACGTGGCTTTTGCCAGCTGCCTTGCTGTTTAATCCCCAATGTCTGTTTTGTAGACCTCAGATCCTCCATTCCTTGGAGGATGAGTAATAGTCCTCGGCTGGACTCTTTTGCAGGCATTTGGAGCGGTTGAAGCCATCTCGGACAGAATCTGCGTCCACACCAACAGCAAGGTGAACGTGGAAGTCTCGGCAGAAGACTTGCTGTCTTGTTGCGGCTTCGAGTGCGGCATGGGGTGAGCTTGCAGCCAGGCCCTCTACTTCACCAATAAACATAACTGGGCCCCGGTCACCAGCCCAGTAGGCGAGCGGACCAGTCCTTGCATGGTGCTACTCGGACCCACTTCCCTTGCCTCTTTCCTGCCTGTGACCATTCCCAGGGGAAGGGGAACTCGTCCAGTATCTACCACCTCGTAGCACTTTGGTCAGCTTTCCTGGGTGCTTTCTTCATGCTCGGAGCTGCCAGGAATAATGCTCTTTAAGCATCTGCTGGGCACAAGTGGCAGAAACAACGGAGTCCTTGTTAATTCAAGCCCTGGGCACCAGCTTAGAAACCACCTTCCCTTCGTTCTGGCTTTTGAAAGCTCTGAATTGGAGGCAGGCAGAGTTTGGCCTGCAATGGACTTAATTTCCCAGCATCCTGGCTGTTTTTTGGACCATTTCCATGGAGACCATGGCCCTGATGCTCCTGGGGTCTCCGTGGAAACTGGCCAGAACAATGTGGGCAAGGGCTGCTGGGAAATGGAGTCTAGATTTTGCCCGCTGAGTAGTTCCAGTGCCTTAACATGGGGACTTTGTTATGCTTCCCCCGGTGCTGCACTGACTTGTGCAGAGGTGGACTTCAATCTGTTCTGGGGTAGCTCGGATTCATTTTTGCACGGGTCTCCGTGGGATCGGATCTGTGCGGCTTTTCAGCTTACCTCCCTAAACTCAAGCTTTCTAAATGAACTGAATAACTCCCCTCTTTGTCTTGGAACCGGGTAAATCTGCTTCAAGTGCTGCCACGTTCAGTAGGGGATATTTTAAATACATGTTCATAAGTCCAGGGTACCTTTTAATCAGTTGATGGAAGACCCCATGCGAGAAGATTGTGGTGCAAGACTGCAGCCTGCAATGCTCTTGCTCACTTGAATTGTGTGACCCCGTTTGCTCTACTGAGACCGCATATGCATTTTAAGGTGCATGCACAGGCTTGCAGTAAAGTGTTTGGGTCCTTTCAGTATTTGCCTCCTGGCTGCCAGGGAGGAGTGCAGCGTCATCCCTGGCTGCTTGAGCAGGAGGCTGGGAGCCAGGACTCCTGGGTCCTCCGCCGCTGTTGTTACTCGCTGTGTGGGCAAACCCAGTTCTGTATATGCTCTCATTAAAACAGCTGTCATACCCCTTGGAGATGGAGTTTGAGGCACTGGATGAAGAGGCGGTGTCTTAATTGATAGACCACTGAGCTGGGATGCTTGACTCTGCCACTGACCTGTTGAATAACCTTGGGCAAGTCTCTTGACCTCTGCCTCAACTTCCCTATGTGGAAGAATATCATCCCCTTGATCCTTGGAGACCTAGAGCTGGGTAATAACCAGCTGGGTTTGACCATTCCTGCAACCACTTCTCTTCTTTTAGAAGAAGTCTTGTCATGGATCCCCTATGCCATCCTGCAGCACGTGTGCCCCTTGAAGGTTGCTAGACTACCCATCTTCTACCCAGTGTACTAAGCTCAGTCTGGACTGGCTAAGGGCTCTTATCTAAAGAGCTGCAGCAGGTTACGGGCTCCAGCTGCAAGGTGGTAAATGCTCCCTTCGGTTCAAGAGAAAATTTACATGCAACTTGCAGTATGGCAGCCCTGGCCTTGGGGGAAGTACTTTTTGCAATGCAGCGCATTGTGGGGGAACTGCAGAGATGTGATGGCGAAACTAAAGAGGTATGCAGGGCCTGGGAATTGCAGTGTTGGGTCTAGAGTCTCTCTTTCAAGTGTGTCTCTACCCAAAAGCCTAAGTAGAAGCTAAGGCCGTGCCTCAGATTGAGCTAGGATTGGTGGCTGACTCTGCTACTGGTGGTTCTTACAGGTGCAATGGTGGCTACCCCACTGGAGCGTGGCAGTACTGGACCGAGAAAGGCCTGGTGTCTGGCGGGCTCTATGACTCCCACGTGGGTAAGTTGGGATGGTGCACACTGTGGGTCCTGAGTGGCGTGGTGTTCGGAGGGGGTTGGTGCTGGTGGGGACACGGTTATGGGCCCAGCTATACCCCTGACCCCTTCTTGGAGGGCATCTCCCATAGCCTTGAGGCCTCCTACCTTTGCCTCTCCAGGAGCATTTCTCCCATGCACTTGGAGCAGGCCTGGGAGCAGGAGGTGCCCACCTTGCTTTCCCAGACGCCCTGGCTGAAGTTGGTCTGTCTTGGGTGGTGTGACTCCTTTTTAAATAGGAGCTTTAAAAACATTGTTCGTCTAATCAAAGGGGCAAAAATCCATGTAAATTGTCTCCTTAACCACCAGGAGTTTGTCAGCTGTTTCTACACCCCAACTTCCCCCATGCCTGCCTTTGCATCTCTGCAGATCTGCACCTTATTAATCCCCCCAGATTCACCTTGCCTCTCCACATCCGAGGCAACTGCAGCCTCTTCAGTCCAGTCTGCACTTGCACCTGCTGCCTAGAGCTAGCTCGGCAAGGTGTCTGTGGTGGGACACGACAGCAGATGGCTCTCAGTCTTGTGCTAAATCTTCAGGATTTTGCTATCTGCTCCCTGATCCTTCCTAGGTGCGTTGCCCAACTCTCCAGTTCTTTGAATTAACCTGGTATGTGCACAAATGGACACCCCTACCCCAGTTAGGTAATAGGGAGCTATAGTATCTCCACACTATGGTAGAGCATCTTCAAGTCCTTTGTAGCAGGGGACCTATTCGTCATTCCTCTTCTAGACTGAACACAGCCGTGTCCTGTCCCTTGCTGTAATGCAGGCGTCCAAGCTACATTACACTGGCTGGCAGCTTCCTGACCTTCTGTCTTGCTCAACAGGCTGCAGGCCATACTCCATCCCTCCATGTGAGCACCATATCAACGGGTCACGGCCACCATGCACCGGAGAGGGTGGAGACACTCCCAAGTGCAGCAAGCACTGTGAAGAGGGCTACAGCCCTTCGTACCAGGAGGACAAACACTATGGTAAGGGAGGCTTCCCCACTGCAGCAGTGGGGCATTTGCCCTTCTAGCTTCATGGCCTTAGAAGGGCCCTGCAAGATCTCGTCTGGTGCAGTGCCTTGCTGAGAGGTGAGGCTTGCTGCCCTTGCACCATCCCTCTTCATGTAGGCTGTCCAGCTCTCATGCTGCTGTAGCAGATGTGCAGAGCGAACAGCATGTGCCATCAATTCTTCATGGCCCACAAGTTGGCACATCCCATGCCCATGCAGAAGCCTACACCCATGGGCGTTTCTCTGTTGGGGAACATGATGAAAATCATGCTCGAGTTCAGTCTTAGTCCTGCTGGGTGAGCCCCCTTTCTGGAACAACACTGAAGTGAAGGGATGTGAGCCTTGGGTCCTCATGTTAGCCCCGCAGGAGATCATTGCAAGCAAGAATCCTAACACCAGAGGATACTCCCAGGACAAAAGCAGTCTTTTGAATGTGTAAAGGTCCCAAAGCACTTGCTAGATCTGCTCCAGGGAACTAAACCTTCCCACAAAGCTCTTGCCTTGCCACTGGCAAGTGTGGGGAAGATGCAAAGCAGGTGGGACTGAGGATTTTATTGTGTGGTTTTTTTGGGGGGGGGGGGGCAGGGGGTGGGTTTCCCTCTTGGAGGCAGGCCCTGGCACAGGGTGAAGATGGATGAGTAGGTGTCTGCCAGTTAGCACTGCCTCTGGGCAGGTTGGCATCAGACCCTAGCTTGCACTGAGGCCTGGGGTCTTGCTCTGGTCTTGCAGGCGTTACATCATACAGCGTTCCTCGCAGTGAGAAGGAGATAATGGCTGAGATCTACAAGAATGGCCCGGTGGAGGGAGCCTTCATTGTGTACGAAGACTTCCTGATGTACAAGAGTGGTAAGCAGTGCACGCGTCTCGTGTCTGCCCCATGCACCGGCTGGGAGTTCCTGGGCTGGCACCGAGTACAAGCCAAAAAGTGACTGGGGAACATGGATGCTTCGGACGGTTGGGCAGAGTGCCATTGGCTGTGGTGTGATGGCAGGCACCCTTTGCCACTGCACTGAGTTTGTATGTTGGGGGAGCTAATGGTGTCAGATTCATAACTAGACTGGGCTCTTTGGTGTCCAATAGATTAGGGTGGCCATAATTTGGGGACATGCATGTGGCAGGACCAAGCCACCTCTGCCCCCAGGAACCCCTGTTCTAACCTGGGCTCCAGGTGGCAGCAAGCAGTTGGGCATGTATAGGCGAGTTCCTGCCAATCCTGGACTTGGTGCTTCAAATTTCTCCAATGGCTAGGATGCTAAGAACAGTCCCAGACTTCATAGGCTGTCCCAGCTGATCCTGGATATATGGTCACCCTACTGATAGACCACTTGGGCCTGGCTGTGAGGCTTCCAACCACAGAAGTCTGCCTCTATAGTGCCTGCTATGTGTGAGGCATAGATGTGAAGAGGGCCCCCAAATTGAACATCCCAAACTAACAATTGCTTGTAAAAAAAAAAAAAAAAATCTGGCCTGAGTGCCTCTAAGGCCATGCTGCGAGTTGGTGTCTGAACTGGAACCTGATGCGAATGCCCAGCTTCCAGTCCATTCTTGCATTGCTGCATCTGTGGCACTTCCTCCCCATCACCATTGCACATGAGGTCAACAGGGTGCCTGCTGCATAATGGGAATTTGCCTGCCAGGGCATAAAAAGACTCTCTTGTTCTGGCGTTACCAAGCTGTGAGCTTTCACCCCCTGCTAGGGGGGTGTGAGGGTGGGGGGGATAGTTGGCATTTTAATTCTTTTCTCAAAACTTTTATTGTAACGTTAATTGATGGTTTGAATGTTGTCTGTGAAAGATGCGATGCAGCCTTAGGACATATCAGAGCACTAGCAAAGGAACTGAAGAGCAAAATGGTATCAAACTTCTTACACTAGGAAAATCTAAGGGCAGTGATCAGGCAGATGCAACACACCACCTCTTTTGCTTGCTTTTCCTGCAGGCGTGTACCAGCACAAGACTGGGGAGCAGGTTGGAGGCCATGCTATCAGGATCCTTGGCTGGGGTGTGGAAAACGACACCCCTTACTGGCTGGCTGCCAACTCCTGGAACACGGACTGGGGCGACAACGGTAAGCGGCCAGGCAGGGGGCGGATGTGCTTCCTCTTTGAAAGGCTCTTTCGAATTTGTTTTAATCTCCTGCCTCTTAAAATCCGAATAGGAATGGCAGGCATCTATAAAGACAATATCCTTTTTTTTTTTTTTTTTTTTTTTCTCCTTCTAGCTGGGTGGAAAAGGCTAAATCTTGGTCGGCTCAGTACTACCCCAGGGAGCAGGGCCTGGTGGGGGTGGGTAGTAGCTCGACTCGGGCTTGGGCATTTCGTGTCCTGCCAGTGTGAAAGCCTTTCTGGCTTCCCAGGGTTTAAGGGAATACAGACTTGTCAGACTGATATTCACACATGGGGTCAGGAAGGCATTTGCCCCATGGTCTGATTTGGTATGGATTGGCTGGGGGTGGGCAGTTGCCCCCTTCTGTAATGGGGGGGGCCTGGCCCTCTATTTGGCATCTCTTTTTATAGAAGCAGGACATGGGTGGCTGTGGCTCCTCTGCGTTACTGGTGACAGGTTAAGGTGTTTGTGTTGTCAAGGTTGAGGATAGTCTTTTGTAGAGTCTAGGTTTATAGGATGGTTTGAATAGGGCTGATCCTGCCTTGGGCAAGGGCTTGGACTAGATGCCTCTGGAGGTCTCTCTAAGCCCTACTTCTCCATGACTCACCAGGCCACAGAGCTTGGTTTGTGACCTTTGCTGAAGCGGCCTAGAAAGAGGTCATTTAATGTACGTGGTGCTTTTTGAAGCAGGGAAGAAATTCCCCTACCCCAGGCAGGTTTGCAGAGGCAGATTTAGCATCTTGCACAAGGTACTGCTATATTAACAGTACCCCAGGGCTTGGTTATTTTTACCTCTGCTCCAGGCGGCCAGGCCAGCCCCACAAGCTGCAGCAGGGAAGGCACATGTCCTGGACCTGGTTCAGAGATGCTGAAGGTGGGAGGGCACCTGGTGGCAGAGTCCAGATTGAGAAGGAAGAATACAGCCCTGGCTCAAAGCTTGAGACATCTGGACTCGGCCAGATGCTCTTTAGCAGATGGGGAGACAAAACAGGGTAGAATAGCTGGGCCTAGGTCCTACAGGGCATCTCCTTAATCCCTGGGGCAGTGAGGGGACAGAGGTATTCACCCTAGTGTTAGCAAGCCAGTGAAGGTTGTGCACTGAGAAGGGTGAACGTCCTTGGGGCAAACAGGGATATGGGGTGAGCTTTTGCAGGGGGGATGAGCTGACTGAGATGTGGATACAAATGTAATTTGGGCATAATGGGACTCCTAGCATCACACAGCAAGTTGGCTGCCACGATGGGAAGAAAAAGGACTCAGCTAGAGTCCATATGTAGGCTGGTCCCATATCTGCCTGTCTGGGAAGCGAGATGGGTCCCCATTCCCACCTCCTCTCTGCCCCCATGTGAGATTTAACAATTCTCTCCCCTCCAGGCTTCTTTAAGATGCTCAGAGGGCAGGACCACTGCGGCATAGAGTCGGAGATCGTGGCCGGCGTGCCCAGGACAGAACAGTACTGGAGGAGGATCTGATTTTAGTATCCCAACTGCGGCCAAAGCTACCGAACCGCGAAGAAGTCTGACTCGGATGCTTTTACCTGGTAGCAGATTAGGGGCAGAGCTAGCCCATGCCCTGAAGAGACTGTATAGTCAAAGCCACTTTTTAATAAAGCCTTTTATCTTTTTGTTTTTAATTGTACTGGGGGAAAGAAGAGGTAGGCTGTGCACAAATGCACTGCATGCCTTTCTCTGCCACAGGCAGCTGCCCTAGAAGGGAGTTTGCATGGTGGCCACCTCCAAGTAGTGCTTCTCTACCCCAAGGACTGATGCAGGAGAGGGGCTGCTGGCATCTCACTGCAGCAGTGAGGTAGCTGGAGAAACTTGAGCCTCATTGGCCAAGCCTGAGAGTGGGGAGGGAAGAGCAATTAATTTTCTTCTGGAAACCCTGACCCTATAGGCTGTAGGGCATCGGGACAAGATGACCGAATGGGTTTCTTTGATCCCTGATGTAAGAACGCTTACTCTGCCAGAGAAGCATTGCCTGGTAACCTGTGTCCCTGGCATGCTCTGCAAACTGCGAGTCCTCTACAGCAGCCTAGGCTCCCTAAGTGGGTATGTGCAATCATGACCTGTAAGTGCACAGCTCTGGATAGTGCCCATAAGCTTCTGAAAAATGTTGTGCCTTGGTTTTACTGACTAACTTTTCTTCTTGAGGGAAGAGACCAGTGACAACCCAATACTGGCCACTGGAGGTGGACTGGCTCTGCAGAGTTGAGGGGAAAAAGGGTCCTTACTTATAAAGTAACTGAAAAGCCTTTAGTTAAATAGCTTGCTGTTTTTAGCTTCTGCCAAAGCACTGGCTGCTACATCTCAGGGGTTTCTACTCTGGGATGCAGGGGGTGGTGGAGAGTTGGTGTGAGCTCCAGATAACAAGCATGTCTGGCTTCTTGACAAAAAGAGCCCTGTGTAGCTGCCACCACCCAGCCCCAGATCTCCTCCCAGGATACTTATTAAGCAATCCCACATCCCTTCCTTGTGTGTCCCCAGTGCAGAATATGGAAATCCTTATATTGCTCATAAGATCCCAGTACTTTTACTAGATTCCCCAACAGCCATGGGAAAGAAGGCTTAGCATTGTCCATGGCAGTGGCCACAGGAGAAGCTTGCGGTCAGCTAGCTGCTTTGCACCACTTTCCCGTAGTGCAGGAGACTTGCTGAAGACTTCCATTTTTTGTTCCTTGTTTCCCAGAGGAGGGGTTTGGGGTAGGTGTGTGGGCAGAACTATATGAGAACAAGGAAGATGATTTTTAAAGTACAAGTCATGTTGCTTAACTGAGGTGTCACAGTCCTAGTATAAATTTGACAGGCAATCCCAGCGCCTGTCTTAGACTGTTCTGGTATTTGGTGTTGCTTTTTAAATTGTCTCCTTAATGCCTGTTTTTTTTTGTAATTGCTTTAACCACTAGTGAGGGTGACTTCAGTGCCAATAAAGGTTTCTCCTGTCTCTTGGGCTCCTATGTGGTGGAAGGGGAAGGTAACTCTCTGGGACTTCTGCAGTTCCTAAGCTTGCTCTGTTTTGCAAATGGTGGCACTGTATGCGTATGGGCTACAGTAGCATCTGTACACTCTACTTGGCTCCTGGACTTGCTTTCTGTCTATCTCTAAAAGCCCAGGTCTCCCAAGGGATGGGTACCACTGCCTCTATAGCTCCTTCTGTAGGAAGCAGTTGACAAAGTGCAGGCAGGATGCAGTGCACAAATCTAGTACAGCAGCAGCAGCATGTGCTACAAACAGCAGCCCACCTTAGACCAAGCTCTGTTAAGCAATTACAAGTTAACAGTTGCTGACCCATGTTTTTAAAGCAGGGGTATGTGATCCCTAGCGTAGTGCCATGTCAACCAGCCTGGGTGCTGGATCAGGTGCCTGAGCTAGGCTGCATGCTCCAGGACTCATTGCAGCCTGTGACATGGCTCTGCTGTCCAGCTGAATGGCAAGGCCAAGAGGTAGAGTACCATTGCTGTGTGTCCTTGTAACCTCCAAAAGCTTCTGCAGGGGGTATATGCAAAATCGCCCAAATGCTACTGAATCCCACAACCTGCAAGAGGTCTGGATGCCTTGGGCTGGGAGTCTCAAAAGGTAACTTGGGGCCAAGACCGGTGCAGCTAATGTGTTCTGATCAAAGCATTTTCTTGAGGGGAATCCCAGGTTCAAATCTCTGCCCTGGACAAGGGGGGTGATTCCTCATCTTGGGGACCAGCTGTAACAATTTAGCTGTTCAGTAACTTGGAGGAGGCCACTACTGGAGTCTTAGGGATGATGGTAAGCCAGGTTTCAGTGCCTCACTTAGCATGGAGATGCCCTCCTGGCTGAACATGGATGCAGCCTCCTGTATATCAAGCCTGGCTAATTGAAATGACTTTCTGCTCAGTTTGCTCCTGGGGCTGCTTCTGCAACCAGGGATGCAGTCAAATGTGTCCGTTAAGTCTCAGGCCACTTCAGGGCTGGGGTAGTAAATGCCTTTGACACTGGCCAGTGCTCATCCTGCGCACTGCAGATATGTAGAGCAAAAGCTCACCCCAACAGCTGGCTACTGAGAGCAGCCTTCTGCAAGGTGAAGTGGGCATGCTGGTTGGCACCAGTGGGCAGATTGGATCAGAGGTGAGGAGGGAAGAGGATGCCCCTCTTCCCAGACCATGTTCTTCACCAGCCTTTTCAGTGGTGGGAAGCTGCAGCAAACGAACCTAGAGCAGCCTCAAATGGTGTTAGTGCATGGGAAATGTCCCTGCCTGCACCCTCACAATGCAAATATGCACCAGGGAAGAGCTTTTTTTAGACCAGCTGAACAGGTAGGAGAGTTGTAGGACAAGCTTTCAGCTCTACTCCACCTCAGACCAGTGAGAAAGGATTGCAGCTTACTGGCTGCCTCTTGGCACCTCCAAGGAGTAGCAGCACTTCATGAACAATGTTGCCTATAGAGGCTTATGCCTCTCTGAACTAGTTACTGCCTAAGGTAACTCCCTGCCTTGCTTTCTGCCTTCAGACTAGCATAGGCAACTACCTCCTCCAATTGAATAAAACAACATCTCTGCCAATTAATTAGTTTATTCTTGACAAGACAGGAGACTACAGAGTTAGAGAATGCTTGCTTTAACCATAGCTTAGTTCAAGTATGTACGCTCCTTGACCTCCTTGCAAGGTCATGGGATGTCTCTGTGCTGTAAGTGGGTTTTACAAAGCCAAAAGGCCTTAACTGTTCACTGACAAGTAATCTTGAACATAAGTCGTGTCATAGCTATTGAAAGCCAGTCTTCAGTGCCCTTGCTTTTGCTACCACAGCAGACACTTTTGCTGGCTCAAAGCACCAGTCGATATTCACTTGAACAGAGCAGACCAGGCATAAAGAGAGAAGACATGCTGCTTGGAGCAGCAGGATCTTTTTCCAACAGCCTTTAATGGAAAGTTAGCACATCATCCAAGGATTTAGTAACTAAATCCTTGGATGATGGTGTCGCTGTGGATGTAGTCTTTCTAGACTTTAAGAAGGCCTTTGACACTGTCTATCACCCCATCCTGATTAATAAATTAAGTAACTGCGGCATTGATGCCTGCACAGTTGGATGGGTAAAAAATTGGCTGATGGGGTGCATCCAGAGAATAGTGGTGGACAGGTTGTACTCAATCTGGCAAGATGTGAGCAGTGGGGTACCCCAAGTTTGCTGATGACACTAAGATGTGGGGCATGGTGGGCACACTTGAAGGGAGAGAGAGGCTGCAACTAGATTTAGACAGACTACAAAAGTGGAGTGATGAAAATAGGATGGGGTTCAACAGACAAATGTAGGGTGCTGCACCTTGGGAGAAGGAATCCACAGCATACATACAGGCTGGGGAGTTCCCTTCTTGAAAGCACAGAGGTGGGAAGGGATCTTGGAGTCATTACTGACTCCAAGATGAACATGAGCTGCCAATGCCAGACCGCAGCCAGCAAGGCCAGCCATACCTTGTCATGTATCCAAAGGTGCATCTCAAGCCAGTCCAGAGAAGTGATACTCCCCCTCTATGCGATTTTGATCAGGCCGCAATTGGAGTACTTTGTCCAGTTCTGGGCGCTGCACTTCAAAAGGGATGTGGCCAGCCTGGAGAGGGTTCAGAGGAGGGCTGCCTGCTTGGTGAGAGGGCAGCAGGACAGGTCCTACGAGCAGAGACTAAGGGACCTGAACCTGTTCAGTCTCAGCAAGAGGAGGCTGAGGGGGGACCTGGTGGCTGCCTACAAGCTCATCAGGGGAGATCAACAGCAAGTAGGCAGAGCTCTTTTCTCCCCAGCACCACCTGGGGTGACGAGGAACAATGGTCATAAGCTGATGGAGATCAGAAGGAAATATTTTACAGTTAGGGTGGCCAAAATCTGGAACCAACTTCCCAGGGAGGTGGTCCTCACCTCTACTTTGGGCAAATTCAAGAGGAGGTTAGACCATCACTTGTCTGGGGTCTTGTGAACCCAGCATCCATTCCTGCCTATGGCAGGGGGTCAGGCTAGATGATCTGTTCAGGTCCCTCATGACCTTAGCTACTATGAAAGCATGATATGGGTCAGTCTAGGCACCAACAGCAGGTGATGGTAATTGGGGGCCCATGGTTGTGTGCATTCAGGTATCACCAATGTGACAGCCTGATGGTAGAGTAAAGGACACTAAAATAAGCTGGCTGCCATGAGAGTCTGCTTTGAATTGTAGGATAAAACCTCAAAAGGCCCAGTTTGCCCAGGCATCTACTGAGATTGTGGGAAGGGACACTAGTCACAGCACTTTGGGCAGGCGTAAAAGATCCAGGGGCATTTCTTGAGCTACACTACACAATAGGTGATGGCCTTGTTCCAATATGACAATATTCAAACCAGACTTTTTTGTTTGGGCAGGTGGGAGGGGAAAGAAATCACTATTGAATTAATCAGGTTCCCTTTGCACTCCCTGAATAGCTAAGAAAGAAGAGGGGCAGCTTTGCATGTGTTGTCATTATAAAGCTGCCATTTACTGGTATTTTGGGCCTGTAAAAAGACAAAACAAAACAAGCAAGCACACAGGAGCATTTTAAAAATTACTGCATCATACAAATAGAGTCCAAACTATTCGTGACAAGTTACAAGGCCAACATCTCTGCCCAGTCTTTTAGTACAAGGGTGGGTTGTACAGATCTTCCCCATGCACCTTAGTGTTTTAAAACCATCACCACTCTTAGGCTAACAGTCAGAAGTCAGCCAGAGTTTCTTTGTGTCCTTAAGATTTCATCTGTCATAGGACGTGCTAGGTTTCTGTTGCTGGATGGAAACATTAATATTCTGAAGCTGCTGTAGAACAGGAGATAAGAACGCGCGCACACATGCACACAGGGCAGAGGATTTGGTAGAACAAGTCCCATGTCTCAGTTTCTACAGCAACGGTGAGTCCAAATTCCAAGCAGCAGCTTTACGTAAAAAAAAATCCCA
>NW_005842662.1:68438-82191 GCF_000455745.1 Alligator sinensis | reverse complement strand
AAGAGTCTCCCATGAAGAAAAGGTCAAACACAAAACTTCTATCTAACTTGTTCACCTCAATGACACCAGGTTGCTGGCATGGGAAGGGTAACCACGGTCTAGCAAGCCAGCTTACCTCACAACATTTTGGGGCTAAATGGCACCTCCAGACATCCTGATTCATTCATAGCATCAGTCTCCAAGGGCACATGCTAGCTGGAAAGTCTGCAGCATAACAGCCCACCGGGAAGACACACAGGACACAGTCCCCAACACTGCCCAATTGCCAACCTGCAGTCTCCCCCAGCCCTCAGTTCTCGCTGGCCTGAATGTACTCCTCCGACGTCTTCGACATCGCGCTAAGGTACTGCCAGCTCAGCGCTGCCAAAAGCATGGCGCAGGATAGGTAGATGGGGGAATAATGGTTACGGGACACAATGGTGCTGCTGGGCAAACTCATTGTCCGGACAGAGGCGATGATCTGCTGGGTCTTGTTAGAAGAAGGGTCTGTGCTTGGGATTTTCTGGTAGATCTGAAAAAGAAAGAACTCACCAGTGAGTAAGGAAACAGGAATGCTCCACACCGTGGCATAGCCCCTCAACCATGAAATCTTCACAAGGACCACGTCACCAGTGGGATGCCGAGTCTACTCAAACAGGACACTACTAAGCATTAATTGCAATATGGCTAGTTCAACAACTGCATTTGGATCACGGCCACCACATTAGCAGGTTTCTGGTCCTGCATTTCTCCTGCAAAGGAGAGGGAGCACTTTTCCCCTGAGAACTGTGTGATATATGATACTCACTTTAGAGCCTGGTCTGCAGCCAAGTCCAAGGCACACTTGTGCATCAAAATCCTGGCACCATTACAAAGACCATCGTTTGGGGCAAATGTTTATACTCTAGGGCCTTGCACAGGTTTTAAATGTAACATATCAGCAGCAATAGACCAGATGTCCAGTAAAATGGTTACTTCCCTGCTAACATCCTTTCAATTCCCTCTGCAGGCATGCCCTCAACATGCTGTAGCTCATCACCAGCCTTGGTACTGGGAGGTCAGGACAGCCTGGCACTAGTGAGAATCAGTGAAGCTACTAGGACATAACAGGTGGACTCAGATTTGAAACAGGTTCCTAAGCAAGGTGCAAAAGCCAGACATGTGGGTTAGTTCCCTGGCAGCAACTAGGGTTGAACAACTGAACTGCCTGCCTATTTTTGTAACCTCAAATCACCTCCTTTTGCCCACTGCTCTTTCTTTTATCATATCGAACTTCTTCAGCTCTGGAGGGGCTGCCAGCAATATTCCCTCTAAGGAGTAGCGGTCTGCGAGTGCGCTGCTTCAGTCCCGTCTCCCCTTTCGGCGCAGTCCACCAGTAAGTGTCCCACAGTAAGGTAAAATTGATGCTGTGGCCCAGCCATGGGCCGGACACAATCAATTGATAGAACCAAAAGGGCAGCATCGGGGCCAGCGTGGGATGCTTACCGAAGGTAAGCTTACTCCTCACATGGGGCAGGCAGCAGCTCCTCCCCGAGGTGAGGCAAGGCAGGGATGGGGGTTGGGGCTGGGGCCTGGTGCAGGCTCCGCCAGCTCTGGGGAACTGCTCCACTCTCCAGCCCCGATGCCATGTGCCTCCTCGCTCCTCGAGGCGATGCTGGGGTGCAGAGCAGTTCCCCCGAGGCCATGGAGCCCGTGCCAGCCCCAGCCCTTGTCCCCACCTTGGGTAGGAGCTGCTACCTGCCCTGTGTAAGGAGTGCCCTTTGGCAAGTGTCCCATTCTAGCTCCGGTGCCTCCGCTGCACTCCACGCCCAACTCCTCTCTGGGCGGGTGCGCAGCCTTAAAAAGTTGGTCTGCGGCAAGATTTTTACTTGTACGCAGTCACATGCGTGCGCAGCTTAGAAGGAACCTTGGCTGCCAGTCTGATTGTCAATGGTGAGGCATGTCACACTGGCTCCAGGTGCTCTGTACCACCTCCGAGTACTTCAGATGAGGGTTTTGTTTCTGTGCAGTACCCAGCACACACCTGGGACTGCTCCAGTTAGTGCAGCAGGGCCCATGTTGCAGAACTCTACTGTGAGAAGGGTGTTTCAGAACAGGCCAGCCAAGACAAAGCTTGTAAGTCTACTACTGGGGTAGCCTGTGTCCACCAAGGACACCTACCTTTTAGGAAGACATGAACTTACCAGCTAACTTAACCCAACAGAGAAATCCCTTATTAAGCTTATTAAGGGAAACAACACTGTACCCATGCCAACCAACCCATGGCTGTTAAACTGTGGGGGGGTTGGGTGGAAGATCAGTTAGGACATCTTTGGTTTGCATCTGGAGGCAAGCCCTGCTCTAAAACTTGTGCCAAAGACTGCCCCTGCTTGACTCAACCGTACAGGCATTTGGGCTGGAAGTCTAGGGCAGCTGGATGTGATGCTGACCATCAATCCCTCACATGTCGTTGACTTCAGAACAGCACTCTCACAATTCTCCTCCTATTGCAAGTGAGAGAGAGGAGAGAGCAGGGTGATCAGACAGCAGTTAGAAGGACACCTCAGCTATAGCTTTCACTTCTACAGGAGCCATACTTAAGTCCCTTCAAAATAGAAAAGCGGTTTTCGCATCGGGAAGTGCGGATGTTTCTGTTGAACAGACAGCAGATGAAGAGATGACTGTCTTAAGGAAAAAGTAGCATTCCAGGACTACTGTTTTAAGTTGCTGGCTGATGGTGTCCTATACTTTGGTGATGGCTTGAATTGAGCAATATTGGCAGACACAGGACAACTACTAAATGGCTGGAAGAGGTTGAAAGTGAAATCGCCAACTTAGCCCTAATGGGGTATCAAAATCGGCTGAAAAAAGAAAAAGGTCTGCATCTGAAAACAATGCATTCAGAGCAAGCCATCCCACTTACCTCTTCCACATATTGGTATATTATAGCTTTGACGGCCTGCACATTTGTGGCATCCATCATCATGGTAACAGCTTGTCCCTTCCGAATCTTCACGACACCCCTAAACACTTGTTTGTTGTTGTAACAAGCAGCCAGCGTGGCAATGGCCATCGCCTGTCGAGAAATAATAAACTCACATTTTGTAATAAAAAGGTATGCAGGGCAAAACCTTGGTCTCATCAAAATCAATGGCAAAACTACAATTGGCTTCAAAGGGAACAGTGATTTGTACAGTGTAAACACACGCCTGTTTAGAAGGAGGAATCGGGGAAATGATTTTTGAAGGATCAGTCCTCATAGCAGATGCGTGAAGCAGGACAAGGGTATTACAGAGAAGAGATACAACAGTTATCCTTGTCCTTGAAGTATGCACAATGTTCTTGGTTTGACAGGAAAAAAAAAACCCCTCAAGGAACAAGCATACCCACTTCAACCCATGAGCTTTGCACAGCTCCTGCTAAAGTTGGTTGGAGTAGCATGCATACAGAAGAGCCATTCATCAGAAGAATACCTGGTTTCTCAAGACAATAATTCAAATTCACCCACGATCACCACACCAAATCTCTCTCAGTTGGAAATGAAAGAAGGCACAGGGCATAAGGCACAGACCCCTATGTCTGTAAGTGAGGTTGTGGGAGTAGACAGGGGGAAAACCATGTGGTTCACAGGTGAACCTACCTGTGGAATAGCACAGAAGTTGAAGACACTTTGGTTTTTGAGTCTGGACAAGTACTTGAGGACATCAGGGACGTGGTGGAGAGCGTTTGTGATCAGCTCGTTCAGACACTGGACGGCCATGTCAGCGTTCTCTGGTTTGGCAAGATCCGAGAGCTTCTTGGCATACCTGCTCCAAACCTGGGGATATCAAACATACAGCAATGCCACCACTCACGTGCTTGCCATTGCACAGGTGTCCCTATGGGTTTTAACAACGTGCTTTGTTGGACTGAGGCTATAGCAGCCATCTCCCCATGGTATGAATAAAGCTATTGGGATGGGGATTTCCCCTTTGAATGATTCTCATTAGGTTACAGACACTGTAATAACCTGTGAACAATCTTGGGGCACTGAACGGAGCAAGACAATCTCTGTGGAGAACAAAGAGGATGCTTGTCTGCACAACATCCAGCGTCCTTGGAGATGTACAACTCATGCACATACCCCTGGTGAGTGGGGGCACACCCAGTGTGTAAGAGCGAGGTTCTCATCAGCAGCGATCAACGGACCACCGCCTGTGTCCTCTGCATCTAGCCCAGGATGATGGATGGAGCTGCCCCAACAACATCCCTGTTTCCTCCCTACACCACCCACCACACAAGGACTTGAAAGCAAGGAGAATGGAAGAATAGCATTTAATCTCACTGCACATGCACAAAGGATCAGACCGCTTGCTATAATAATGGCTTGTGTACATTGCATAGTAGTGCCGTGTCCTCTCACAGTTCTAGATGAAGTACTTTATTGCCAGCCTTGGCCATTTTCCAGAGGCCTGGATCAAGCTGCTGAAGTCCCAAAGCCTGTTTCTGAGGAATCATAGAATGACCCTTTGCAGATGTGACAATTAGCTTAGTCTATGTAAAGGAAGTTATCAACATGTCTAACTGAATGAGATGAAATTAAAAACAGAGCACAAAGCCTGAACAGAGACACAATAAAGGGAAGGCCATACACTAAATAATCCAAATACAGTATATCATAGCTTTCACTTATAATAACTGATGTAACCAAATTTATTAGGTGCTGTTTTGCTATAATAGATACAATTTGTGTTAAGTTTTTGGAAGTTGTCAAATTTTATTTATTTATTTATTTTTTAAATAGCAGTTTTGTTTATGGACAACCATAAATTTTGTGGAAGAGAAAAATCAGGAGGGCAAGCAGTATTCCATAATGCTGAAGGAAGGAGGTAAGAATCCTTCTCTCCAAATGTGCGATTTTGACAGAAACATAAATCCAAACTGACTGACACCTTTCATGTCCACAGGAAAACTGATTCAGTCCAGTTCCAAAAGTTTCAGCAAAACAAATGATAATAAAAACAGTAAGAAGCCATTCATTTGAACGTTAGACTCAGCCATCTATGTGGCTGGAGGGGTCCTGGGATACAGGCTGGAGGGAAATTTAGAGAACTCAACAAATTCAAGACCTGTTTCCCCAATCTGAATGACACCCTCCGCCCACCTCTTAAATCTCCAGCTGGCTTAAGTGAGAATCCATGTTGTGCTGTCACAGGCAGCCAGACTTTGGGATAAAGGCCTGTTTTTGTGTTCTGAAGTGCAAGCAAATAAAAGGTTGGGCTGTAGAACTGTTTCTGCCTCTTATCATTAGCCAGCCTGCAAGATCAGCTGTAATATGGATAACAAATTGCTTGAAAAAGAAAAAGCCATCATTGTGGAGGAAGATGAAAGTGGCATGTAGCCACAGGATGCAAAGGAGCATTCATACATTTGGACCACAACACAGCTCAATCCCACAGAAAGATCGAGTCCCGACTTGGGCCTTGGAGATGACTTGCAAAAATCTTAACCACTGGGTAACAAGGATCTCGGCAATCCCCAAATTGGCAGGTTGGGCCTTGGAGATGACTTGCAAAAATCTTAGCCACTGGGTAACAAGGATCTCAGCAATCCCCAAATTGGCAGCTGCGTGGCTGACATTGCAGTTAAGCATGATCACAACAAATTTACGGCTAACCTGGTCTGCTTAAGATACAGCCAGTAGCCTTATTTGAAGATCAACAGAAGAGCATGCTCAACCACAATGCATCTGCTCCAGATCCCAGTCATAACACTGTATGCGCCAGGAAAAGGAATTTCATGATTTATTGTGAAGTTTCACAGATTTCCTACCACGAGTGAGCCCATCTCACTCTCCCACATCTCAAGAAAACTAAGGTTAGACAACAAAGCCGACATCACTGGGACCAGGAAACATCCTACCTACCTTATGAACACCCCTGCTCCTGTAGCAGGCTACTGTTTCTTCTAATATTTACCTGCACTGCTTTATGCAGAGCAGACCACAGTCTCTGAACTGTCAGACTCTCCTTTTCAGATGAGTTGCCTCATCGAAACAATACACTGGAAATGCCCATCTGTGAAGTGGTGGTTTCCTTTACCTCTCTGGGCCAGAATTCCCTTCCCTCCAGCTGGTCCTGCAAATAATCACGAATGATGTTGGTTTTCTGCAGGAAAAGCCCCATGGAATTTGCAAGCTCCACGTCCTGTCCTACGATAGGGTCTTCAAGCTCCGAAGCAGAGAAGAGACGGGAAAGACCAATCCCTACCAGTCCGGCAACATAGTGGCAATACTGCAAAATTTGGGGAGGGAAAAAAAAGAGTTCTGAGAAATGTATCTTCAAGAGTTCCTGAGGTTTCAAGAAAATTAGCAGTTACTCAACCGGCTTATTCTGGGCAGCTCTGTGGGACTTTCCTCAGAATAATTCCCCTGTTTGCCCATCAAACCTGGCTGGACCAATGCCACTGACACTTAGGTACCATTCCTGACCCCAGAGCACCAGGCAACAAGTACACCCTGGCACAGCTGCCTTTGCTGAACAGAAAACAACCTCCCATCATGAATGTGCTTGTGCAGGAGGCCAGGCAAGGCCTCTAGCTGGGGCTGTGCACATTGCCCCGAGCTGGTTCCTTCACCGCTCAGACATCCCTACCTTGTCCCAGTCCTGCACGGAGTTGACCTTCTTTTCCAAGTACTCCGCCATTCCCACTCCCATCTTACGACAAACATCAGTGATCACATCCTGATACACCTCGGCCAGGTTCCTGAACTCCAAGGAAATCTACAGCAGAAACCACACGGAGATATGCAGTGCCAAAGCAAAGCTGGGTCTGGCATTCATAAACAGATTAGGAACAAGCAACACAGGGACTGTTTAGTAGGTTCTTCTCCTGCTCTCGCTGTTGACTAAACTCCGATTGACTGAAGATGGTGCAGGACCAAGGCCTTGTGTGCAGTGAACACATGCTCAACAGCTCCCCTGGCCTTTGACCATCGCTCAGATGCTGCGCGTATCTTCCTGATGGCATGTGACTTGGGCCTGTTTCACTTGGGAGTCCACAAATGCAGAAGGTACAGAATAAAACTGTAGGGCACCACATGCAACTTATGGGAAAGCCCTGCCAGATGCTGCTTCACCAAGCAGTCAAGAACAGACTCCCAGTGTTTGACTCCCTACCATCTAGCACTCTCTCAAGATCATGCTCTCTCCAGACTTTAGTATGTGCCAGTTGCAGTGGGCCTTTTCTTCATGAAAAGCAGCAGTCACTGCACCAGGACCCAGGAGACTGCAGCTCTATTCTCAGCTCTACCCAGCTGGCTGGGTGACACCGGGCAAGTCACTGCCACTCTGTGCTACAGTTTCTTCTTATATGAGATAGTGACAGTGATAACTACTTTCTTTGTACGCACCCCAATTTTCCTTTAAAAAAAAAAAAAAAAAAAATCTACTGATGAAGTATGCTGTATGTAGATACTGTTGTTTGACAGTTTCTGGTAGATACTACTCTTTAAGAGTTTCTAGGCATAGGCAAATTAATGAATGGGCAAGCTGGCCATGAGCCCAGGGGCCCCAGCCCCAGGATCCTCATCAGCAGGGAAGTGAAAGCCACAGTTTTAATTAAACTCGGCACCCATTTTTGGCACCAAGTTTAGAACTGCAGCTTTCACCTTGGCTTCCCTGGGAGCTGGAAGTGGGGCTCCTCCACGAATGAGGTGGACTCGGAACAGGCTGGGGTCCAGCTACAGAGCTGTGCTGTGCCTTTGTGGGCGGCAGTGCTGGGAGGGCCTTGGGGGCTATAGCCCCCCCAAATTCATCTTAGCCCCCCACAGCCACCCCTCCCAGTGCCACCACCTGCCTGAAGAGATGTGGCGCAGCACTCCCGGCCCGACCCCTCCCAGTGCCACCACCTGCCTGAAGAGGAGATGTGGCGCAGCACTCCCGGCCCAGCCCAGCTGCCCCTCTGCATCTGCAGGGCTGCATGGGACAGCCAGGCAGCAGCTCCCTGTAGGTAAGTGTAACAGGGGCCAGGCAGGGAGCTGTGGGTGGCTGGGGGGCTGCCTCCGTGTGATCCAGAGTGATGGAGGGGGGAGGTCCTGTGAAGGGAAAGTGCATGCCTGTCCATCTGTACACGCGCATGTGTCTATCTGCCTCTGTGTGTCCATGTGTAGAGTGAAAGCAGAGTGTACGCGCATGTTGGACTATAGCTGGGGCAGGGAGCAGAGAGAAGGTGCCCCCCAGCCCAGTGGGATCCACCCAGCCTCCCCTGCCAGCACTAGGAGGGAAAGGGGCCTCTGTCCCCACTCCTGAAGCCCAGCTCCCACCGGGAGAGGGGGGCCTCCAATTTTGTGCTTGCCCAGGGCCCCAGTATATATGAATCCATCTCTGTTTCTAGAAGATCTGTATCAAAATGGCATTGTATTCTGCAATAAAGTTTTGAACATAGCATCTGCATTGCAAAATGGCATCTGTATCAAAATTGCAATGAGGTTTTGAACATGTACTGGAGTCCCTAAAGAGCCAGAGGGTGTAACTAGCCAGAATATTTCAGAGAATAGCATCCCCTTCAGTACCTTTTTCAAAGACTAGACCTACTAAATTATTAACATGTTTGCCCACCTCTATTGTAGTGACATTCCTGAATCTGAATGCCAAGACCTTTTCTTGAAAGCAAGGCCATCGACACCTATTCTTGGTAGGTGGTTCATGGCTACCAATGAATATCTGGAATTTCAGGGAGGCCTGTGGAACCCAAATTCCATGGACTATGAGGTTACTTTGAAAATCCCAGCCTCAATATCAAGTTACCATGGGCTGGGCAACAGAAATGATCCCACGCTCCCTTATAAAAATACCAAGCCCAAGACTGCAGTGGAAGTCAAATGCAAGCCTTGCACTGTATGAAGAAAATTTCCATGCGCATTCTCAGCTGCTTCATCACTTGCAAATACTGGGAAGGAGGTGGGGGCTAATTTTAAGGGACAGTAACTATTATGGAGCCTGCCCCAAGGTTTATTGACTGATCACACAGATCCTTCCATTCCCTTGTTTATCTAATAATTCACAATTATGGACCAGGAATTCTGTGCACATTTGGAAAGTTGTAATTGAGGAAACTTGTGCTACTGCTCCACGTGGTTTTATGCACGCCCTCCCACCCAACATCTTAATGCCTCAGCAGAACAGCTTCTGGGTACCAGGCAATGCAAGAGTGGACTTGGGTTGTGGCAAGCCTGCTTAAAGCAGGGTGTCAGAATGGTGAGAGGTGCGAGCTTCTGTTCTTTCAAGTACAGCCCAGCACGTCTAAGCTGGGAAGCACCTGGGACAATTCAGAAATATGCAAACAGAGCTGTCTTCTGCATCCCTCACCCATATTTTGTTCAAACAGCAAACCCAGTAACACTTAAGCGGGGACTGCCAATGACAAAGTCCTCAGCAGTTGACATGTAACCATCACACCAGGGGTGCTATGCTCTGGCTCAGGCCAAAACCATTTTTAGTGCTCATCAAGTCAGTACAAACAGTGACCATATAGCTCAGGAGGGGCAGACGATTTACCCACAGTGGGACTCAGGACTAGATCAGGCTGGGTCTGATCCTGTTGGATCAAGATGCAAGAAGGCCTGATAAGGGTACCTATAAGAGTTAACTCACAAGCTAATGTGGTGAGGGTGGAAGTGAGGGCTGAGGGCTTACCGTGGGGAAGTCCTCCAGTACTTGCTTGTCCTTCTCCTTGCTTTCGGTGTACCTCCACTCTGGCTGATACAGGTAGGAGTGGAACTCGTGCAGCATTGGGACTTTAGTTTCTAAACTGATGGTCATGTCATCTTCTATGGTGTCCAGGGCTCGGAGAACCAAATAGAATATGCAAACGGCATGACTGCAGGGGAAGGAGAAGTGTAACACATGACTCAAATGTTCCCTACTAGACAGGCAAGCAGCTAAAGATTATCCTGTGGCTATGGCAACAAATAAGAGACTGTCAGCTCTGCACATCGTTTCCACACTTTCGGGGAAAGAATGCATGAAGAAAGACAGGCTCAAATCATAACATTCAGACCTTTATTTCTAACACGTTGAGTCTTCAGGAATGATCACATGCAAAACTTTCTTTCAGATCCCTCCATAGCAGAAAGGGATCCACAAATGAAATTCTGAGGCCAAATGTAATCACTTGCAATCACCCATCTGTCTTTAACTATACATCCACCCAGTGGTAACCCTTACAATACTGGTATCTCTTGAGATAATGCCATGGCAGTCATTATAGACATATGCATGGAAGTACAGTATACTCTACATAAGACTCAAGGCTAAAAAAAAAAAAGGCTACATACTTAACCTGGAGTTCAAATTTTACATCAGCAGACATGGTATGTGCTCAGCTGTGTGTACCTGGTTATGCCCTAGTGCAGAGCAACTACCTTGCCCTTCATTAGACAGGAAGATTCAATGTATTCAGTCAAACAGCTGTCTATTAGCAGCTAGCTAGCTACTGAAATCCTTGTCTGTGCACCACTAATTTTGCAGCTCTTGCTTGGAAATGGAGAGGTGCCTATCAGTTTCCCCAATTATTAGGCAGTTCAGTGGAGTACAAGTAGATGGCTTCCCTGGGACACATCTTTACCGTGTAGGACAAGATGCAATTTTGTACTACCAAATTCCATACAGCATCTGCTGCTCCAATATTTGAAGTTATTCAGTTCCTTCTGCAGGACGTGCTCATCCTAGCTTGTGCCATTGGTAACTTTTCTTAGCATCCCCCTGTATTTTGCCCCAGGTCATTAAAGAAAGTATTACACAGGAGCCTGATACGTTACTAATGCAATCTCCTTCTACCCTTCCCAACACAACCTGATGCCATCTTTTGCACACATATCTACCAGCCTTGCTCTAATCCCCAGCTTTTCCAGTTACACTGATCATTTCTAATCTGGCACCATATCAAATGCTTTACTGAAGTCTTAGTGTTATTGCTGCAGCCCAGATCAAATACTTAAGTCCAGACAAATTACATGACATTCTGCATGTAACTAGAACTTTTACAATCTCTGCTCTCTCCTATGCCTGATGAAGGGTGTGCGTGCACAAGAGCTTGCAAATAATAAAATAATTTGTTTACAAATATCTAGTTGGCTTAATAAAAGATACCACCTCTTCCATGACTTCCAAATTCCTTATGACATTCTGCGAGCATTTCCTTTTTTAGGGCTGACAAATTCACTCCAAGTTTGTCAAACGCTAATAACAACTTTAAGTGCCTTTAACCTTTATGTCAAGAAGTGACTTATAAACTTGCACTTGAAATCTTAGCTCCAATGGGCAGATGCCAGGGACACTTGCAATGTTCAAGTTCCAGTGTGCGTTGTTGGCCACTGCCTCTTTTCAACACAGGTTTTAATACATTTACCAGTAAAACTAAGGTATCATTAACACAATGACATGCAATGCAGATGCAGACGTCTGATGGCAGCCCAAAGTCCTGCTGTATTGACATAGCCACACTGCTACCAAATCTGGGGAGACTCAGCCAGGGTGGCAATAAAACTGAAGTCACCCAAACTCAACAGCATTAGGACCCAGGGGCTGTAACCACTGTAAAAGCTTGATGGCAGGGAAAAGCTGCTGCAGATAAAGGAAAGTGGGAAAAAACAGGAACTGCTGTGTGGACACCCCTCCAGTTCCCCTCCGACACTGCCTTGCAGCTCATTTCTAAGGGGCACTAAAACTAAAACCAGAAAGAAGAGGCATTTAGTGAGATTAAGAGCGCCTCCAAGGGGAAGCTCCTGTGCTTTAAATTCACGGCCCAATTCACTTCTGCAAGAGCTTCCCTAGGACAAAACACCCGCCTGGAGGGAAGGGAGGGGAAGCTGCGATGCCTCCCTCTGCAGCAGCTCCTGCCATTCTGTAAGCACCAAAAGGGACCAAGACAAGAACAGGACTGGGGGCCCAGAGCCGGGATGAGGACCATGAGCTGGGGTCCTGCTGCTCAGATCCAGGCATTCGCTGATCCACCCGCTTCCAGTCACTGCCCTAAAACTCAGAATCCCATTTCAAAAGCAATGATAGGTTGTCTGCAGATTCTGAATCCTGCCTCTATGCCGGCCCTATGTGGGGTTTCAGGCATATCACCAGCTCTCTGAGCCCAGGCCAGGCCTGCCTTCCCTCTACACCAAAACCTCAAAATCCCAGAAACAACAATAGCTAATTGGGAAAGCAAGAGATACTGGTTCCAGCCCTGAGATTATAAATATAATCCGCCAAGTATGATATAATAAGGATAATGCCCGCTACAAAGGGAGGCTGCAAGAATTAATTAGCTATACCTTGTGTCTCACATTAGGAATTAAGCATTAAATGAAGACAGAGCATGAGTCAGCTGAGATCATAATAAGCAATTAAGGATTATAAAATAATAGGAAAGTGGCTGGATCATAGCTTTTCACTGCTAAAATTTGCATTAAATGAAGACAGAGCATGAGTCAGCTGAGATCATAATAAGCAATTAAGGATTATAAAATAATAGGCTGGATCATAGCTTTTCACTACTAAAATTTAAACCTCTGGTTGTTTTATTGGGTTGGGGGGGGGGGTTGTAGAGCTAGAACAATTATACATGGGGCATCAGCTGAACTCTGCCCTTAACACGCACGTGTGTAAGTCTGTGCAGCACTGCAGAAAATGCCGGCCCTAAACTACTACTAAGAAAAAAGGGACGCAGAAGTATCACCTGTGCAAATCCTTAATTCTGAAATTTGGGTATTTGTGACTCACGTGCTCCGACAGGGATGCTCCTGCCTCAGGCAGGGGGCCGGACTAGTCCCTTCCAGCCCGACTTCTCTGCCTTGCTGCTGACCCGGGGCTGTTCAGTGGCTATCAAACCCTGAAGGCGCCTCAGCTCCCCAGGCCCTCCCTTATCTGTTCAGATTGAGCGTCAGGCAGTCCTGCTTCTCTGCACGTCCCAAGCAGCTCCTGCTTTCCACCCTGAACCGTGTCACGGTGTTTCTATGCCCTGCAGCCCAGCTACTCTGCTCGCTGGCAGGAAAAGCAAATCCGTGAGCATCCCCCACCCACAACAAACACCTTTTCAAGGGATTCAAGCCCAAAAGGGAAAAGGCCCGGTTGCGCCGAGCACCGAACACTCGCACACAGCGACCCAAAACACCCTTAATACAGGATGAGCTGCAACAGGTGGGTTTGCAGGTGACAAAGTGGGAACGAGAGCAGAAAGCAGCAGCAACGGGAGCACGAGGTCGAGCCACCAACCGGAGCTCAACCCTGGCACGTTTCAAGGAGCCTTTTTTTAAGCCCACACGGGAGAGATCAGCGAAGAAAGCGGAGATCAAGGTCCACGAAGCACACGAGGGAGGCCAGGAGGGTGGTGTACAGGATACGACATTTGCTCGGGGCGGGAAATCGGGGTCGTTTCTCGGCGCCTCCGTGGAAAGCGCGTTTTCGTGGCTTTCCTAAGCCGCCGCGCGCGTGGCAGGGCCGGGAGACGCAGAAGCAGCCCATCTTGGATTTGGGAGTGCAAAAGCGGGTGCGTAAAGGCTGCTTACGAAGGCCCCAAAATCAGATCGGCGGGTGGGACAACACCACGCAGCTGGGCGCCGACGGGGGTGGCGTCTCCAGACCCAAGGAGGGGATCGGCTTACACGGGAGGAGGCGCATCCAAATACAGGGCCAAGCCTTACACGGCGGGCGGCAGAGGCAGGGGGGGGGAGGAGGCCGCGCAGCTCCAAGTAAACACGCAGCCCCCACCCGGGGGGCCTCGGCTCTCACCGCAGCGCACCACCCAGCGCACCGCTGGCCACAGC
>NW_005842662.1:67066-67660 GCF_000455745.1 Alligator sinensis | reverse complement strand
AAAAAAAGAGAACGCGGGGGGCGGGGGGGGGCACACCCCCGCAGTGACCAGCACACGCACCCCGCAGTGCTGCCCTCTGCAAGGACACGCCAGTGCCCCCTCCACACACACACACACACATGGGCACCCGCAGTGCCCCCGCCACAACCCAGTGCCCCGCAGTGTCCCCCATGACACCCCCCAGGGAATGAGCAGAGGTCATGGCGGGACCCTGGCACGGCTCTACGAGCGCTCGTGGTGCTCTGGTGTGGTGCCGCAGGACTGGAAAAGGGCCAGTGGGGTCCCCATTGTCACAGAAGGGAGGAAGATGTGGGGGGAAGCGGGCACGCTAGAAGGGAGGGACAGGATACAACTGGCCCTGGACAGGTGACAGGGGCGGGCGGATGGGAACAGGATGGGTTCAGCACGGACAAGTGCAAGGTGCTGCACCTGGGGAGGAAGAACCCGCGGCACACCGACAGGCAGGGGGCTCCCTTCTCGTCAGCGCAGAGGCAGAAAGAGACCTTGGAGTCATCATTGATGCCACAATGAACATGGGCCGGCAGTGTGGGGACGCGGTCAGGAAGGCCAACCGCACCTTGTCGTGCATCCACA
>NW_005842662.1:65602-65962 GCF_000455745.1 Alligator sinensis | reverse complement strand
CCCCCCTCACAGACACCTCCTAGTGGCCGCCCACATGGACACATTGACACGTGCCCCCCCCATAACTGCCCTGCGCTGGGCTCTGCCAGCCCCTGCTGCCACCGCACACGAAGCAGCCGTGGTGTGAGAGGTTTCCAGGTCACTGATAAAACCGGTGCGACGCCTGGTACCGAGCGCCGTGCACCGTGTCTGGACCCTCTCCCCTCGGTGCAGCTGCCCTGGGGACTGCTCATTTTGGAGGCTGGTCACCTGCACTTTATAGACAGCGCGAAGCCCTGACCGTTCAATCACGGTGTCACACTGTGCCAGACCGTGTCCCTCTCTGCACCACAGGGGCTCTTGCTGCTCTAATAGTAAGGG
>NW_005842662.1:37807-65592 GCF_000455745.1 Alligator sinensis | reverse complement strand
ATTCCTGCAGACACAGGAGTTTTTCCACCGCCAGCTCTGGGATGGGCTCTGCCCCCAGTGTCGCATCAGCCCCTGGGCTTTGCCAGCGCATTTCTGCGGGATGCTGGATGTAACCCTTCATACTGTAGCTCTGTGGGCTGCTTGCAACACGGCAGCTCTGGAGATGGACACGGAAAAGCTGGGAACTTCCTCGAAGGGGAACTCTCAGCCGGGCAGTGGCTGCTGCTTTTAATTGTTTTGTGTGAACTGAGCTGGGATCAATTCAAGCGCAGCAAAAGCATCCAGGATTGGAGTTACATTAAAGTAGAACCATTTGCAATGTTCTTCTTTGGGAAATGCCCCAAGGGTGCACCCACACCTCATCCTACGCAGATGACATGGCAAACCTCTTCAAGCTTTTGATGATGGGGAAGTCATTTAGATCAGTGCTTTTCCACCCATGGATCGCGACCCAAAAGTGGATAGGAAGAATATACGAAAGGGTCACAAACGACTGGTTTAGATCCTGCGCACATCAAATCATGTCTGTAACAAAGGAGTTGCTTAAAATGAAATAACCCTGCTTACTATTGCAACTAGGAATGCTGTGCAATTCAGAGCCACCTCCCAGTTAGCACCCGGTAAGACCAGTTACCTTGTCATTCAGAGTCCCAGCAGGGGAAATTAATGACCCAGGCTGCTATTTGACTCTTTGACTCTTCATCCACCTTAAGCCAGCCTCTGTTTGCAGGAAGCTGAAACTACTCTACCTGCAGGGTTTTGCTGAGTCTATAGCAGGGTGTCAGATTTTCACGCCACTGGCCATTTTTTAAGCAGTCTGCAGCCATGCACTTGTGCTCGGTCATGGTTAGACATTGTTTACTGTGGCTAGATGAGGCAAAAATTGTCCTGCCTGTCGACAGACTGCATGTTTGGGGAGGGCCGTGACTAAATCTGGATTACTTCTTGTGAATAGGTGCAGAGTCTTAGCAAGAGACCCTGATCTAACTCTGTTCCACTTGTTCCAGATTTTTGGATGAGGAGGTTAATATGTAGCAGGTGAAAAGATGTTAATCGGCAACATGTTAAATTTATGTTGAATAAATATAAATGCTTAGGAGCTGGTTACGGGTTCTTTAGACTAAAGGGTGTTCAAAATGACCTCATTTAAGTCCCTAATTGTGAAAAGATCCTGATTTCCTTCCCTAGCTAGGAGACTCGCTGAGTTTCAGAACAAATAAGATGAGCAGATGAACAGCTATTACACTTCTACGATTTATACTGCTTTATGGCCAACATAACTGGGCTTGCTGCCTCTCCTGTGCAGGGTGGAGAGTGTGTAAAAGACGGGGTTGTTATTTGCATCCAGGACCGGTGTGACATTCATCGCTGGGAGTTGTGCAATGTCACTACAAGCAATGTAGGGTGAAACACATCCAGGAACCGACCTGAGAGTTGAGTGTAAGGTGCTCTCACTGACCCCCCACCCCTCCCCAGAGACTGCTCCCAAACTTCCAGAAGAAGAGGCGGTTTGGGGTTTCATACTGTTATAGCGCAAGTATAATAGTTATTAGTATATAATAGCTATTAGTCTCTTTTTGGGTATACCTATTGATTTTTATGTTTTCTTCTACCTCCCCTTTTCTCCCTATGTAAATAAATTGTATATAGTTAAGTACTGAGTTGTGTCTGAGTGATGGTTTCAAGGCTCCAGGTGTCCTTCTGTAGGGAGACTCTCCACACTGTAGGAAGGAGGGCTCCAAGACAGAGACCTGGCTGCAGCTGGTGGGTAGCTCCACCTCCTGAGTTACACAAGTATTTTCAGCTATTAGGTAGAACTTCCTGGACTTGCTGTACTGATCCCTACAATGCAGCATGGACATAGAAACCATTCCTCCATCTTTTTAAACACACTGAATTTTTCTCTGCTTTTTTGGTCTTCATGGAAAAGCGATTTCTGCTCAGTGCATCCTACAGCTTGTTGCAAGCCATCCTCATCCTCATGCAATATTCTCCAAGAAAGGACAGCATGTCCTTAATCCCTTTAAAGGATGGAAGATGTAGTGGTATGCATAGGAGGATGACCTTTGCTTTCTGCTGGCATATGAGGCTGGCACTGAGGGCACCACCAGGTAAGTCTCTGAAGGTAATGTAGGGGACCAGGAGTTCCCTTCCTCACCATGTGCCCAAGAGGACATTGCTCCTTCTGGTAGATCAGAGGGTGTAATCCTTTCCCGTGCAGTTTCTTATGCAGCCAGTGGGTGCTGAACTGAATGGCATGATGAAGCAAGGCATCGAGATCTGAGGGAGCCAAGAGGGACCCTTGTGATAATGGGTGGATCTTCGCCAAGTACAAGATCTCATTCGTCATGATGCTCCCTGGAGCAGAGGGGAAAGCACAAGTTCAGAAATGGAGATGCAACAGCAAGAACCGTTCACATCAGTGAGTCACAGGCCGGCAAACTAAGCCAGGGGTGCTCAGAAGTGATAAGCCCTTCTCTCCACAGCAATGCCAATGGCCTGGAGCTTCAGTGAGGCAGCCACACAGCACGCCTGGTCTGGATCCACACACACGTGGGCATGGGAGCTGTGACAGCACCAACAGCACTTATTCCTGCAAGTCATAGAGGTGGGCCAGTTGGCCCACATGCGACCAGTGGTTGTGGAGCTCTGGGAGGAAGCTTTCCCCATGGCAGGAACTCAAGAGGAGAGAGGACCATGGCAGGCAGGGAGGGTCTATGGCTGCAGGGCAGAGAGACTCTCCTGCTCCTCTGTCTGACTTTGAGGGATCAGTAGGGTCCACCCCATTAGTCCTTCTGCCCCAGGGTCAACTCTAGTCAATGCGGCCTCTGAACCTGAAGAAGTCTGCTACTTTTGGGGCCTCCAACCCTGTGCCTTTAACCATCCCAGCCTCTCCTGGGCTCGGGCCTCTGTCTCTTCAGCTGACTGCCCCAAACCCAGTCTTGCTCTCTCCCAGCTCACATCTGATCTGCTGCAACCCTACTGGTGTATGGGTCCCTGATCCTGGTTCTCGCCCTGCTCGGACTACAGGTCCCTGGCCCTGGCCCTGCATGCTGTCATCACTTTTTAGCTGTGGCCCTGCTCCTCAGCCTTGGTCCCTATCCCTCACACCTTGGCCCCACTCCTGGGCCAGTTGAAACCTCCACCACTCACACAGTCCTAAACCACCGGTCCTTACCCCCAGCAGTTTGGCTGCTTTAGCAGAGATCCCCCCCTGCTGAGTGGTCAGGAGCTCTTGCCTCCGTGGCCCCAGGGCTGGATTGCCTGCCCAGCTGGAGCCCTGGGCTTATATCCTGCAAGTCCAATCCCTTTGGGCTCAGTGGCCCCCTTGATTCCCCTCTGCCTCACCTGCAGCCAGCTGCTCCTGCCGCCTGCCTTCCCTTAAAGTAGCAAGAGCACCAAGCTCCCTGCTACATCAGCCCAATCTCATTCCTTTTGGTATAGGGTGGGCACATCTGTCCATGGAAAGTGCTATAGACACATGACTACTACATGGCTACTACTAGTCAACTGCAAGCCTCATGTCTCAGAGGGGATATTTAACACACAGAGTCTACACTAATGATATATCTGAGATCCATCTCAGACTGAGTCATAGTGTTTCTCTCTTTGGAGCCCATTTCCCCTCCCCGGTGGAGCATACAGTATACCCAGACCCCAGAAATATCTCCAGTCCAGAAGGGTGTAGCAGACAGACACGAGCCTGCAACGGGTTTGCAAAGCCTGCGCCTGATGGATCTCAGCAGACAGGATGTCAATGGTGGGTTTGGCAGTCAGTGAGGGGTGCCAGTGTATTCGGCAGTTGTAGAAGATGAGGAAGCCCCCTTCTCAAAGTGCAGAAACAGCCTTAAAAGGAACAGAATGGAAATTAGAGAAAATACCCTGACTTTGCCTATTCAGGGAAGGCACAGCCAAGACAAACAGACTCTGGAGATGACATGGGGAAGATCTGGCAAGGTTTGGACTGGCCGTGCAAAGAGGGAGATGCCAGAATGTGCAACAAGCCACAGGGGGAGATGAGAAGGATGATCTTGTAGAGCAGGAGCCGATGGTCTTCCAGGCAAAGACGCTGCCTTGCAGGATGGTGTTAGGGTGCAGCTGGGCCAGGCTGCCTGAACACTTAGCTTGACCTCTTCTATCCTATTTAGTTTTCTGTGTAGCCCTCAGGGTGGGGAGGAAACATTTCCAGTGTAGCCAGGAATACAGGCTACCAACAGACTGAACGGGGCAACCTCCCACCCACATCCAGCTCGCTGGGCCTCAGCTCTATGCAGCCAATTAAGACATTGCTGATCTATTAGGTAGAACTTCCTGGACTTGCTGTACTGATCCCTACAATGCAGCATGGACATAGAAACCATTCCCCCATCTTTTTAAACACGCTGAATTTTTCTCTGCTTTTTTGATCTTCATGGAAAAGAGATTGCTGATTCTCTTTCTTTACTCAAGGACAAGTCACAAATTGACTGCATTAACATCGACAGAAACAGCAAGTTTCAGACAGCCAGTGCTGTGCTGAGGTGCCCCCCTGAAAACAAGCAGACAGCAAAATGCCCTCTGCTTCGGGATACACCCCTCTTCCTGCCCTACCCCTCACCCCCTCACACTCCAAGGTTAGTAGACAATATGTGAATGAAAGCGCCCACAGTTGGGTTTTTTTTCCAGCCGCAAATTTCATCAGTTCAGCCCTGGAAAACATGAATCAAGTCCTACAAAAAAAATACAGCTGTTTACAAGTCAGATCCTGCTCAACATGTCCTGCCATGTAATAAAGCAGGCTTGCTACATTCACCTGATGCTAACATAGACACCCAGGTAAGGGTCATTCATTATTAAGGCAGAGACCCACCCTGCCCCACTTTTGCCGAGGTCAGTAGACCAGCATTTCTCAACCCATAGATTGTGACCCAAAGCTGGGTTGCAAGAATATATGAAAGGGTTGTGAGCAAACTTTAAAAATGGATTCTTCTTTAAAGGAGAAAAACATGGGAACCTGTGGCTTTCCCCTTGCAGGCTGTCATAGCTCCAGCCTCCAAGGGGCTTCCCCTCCCTTTTGTGCAGTAGCAAGGAGGTGTGGAGGAGAGGACGCCCCTTCTTCCTGAGCAGTCAGGTGGGGAGAGACATCACACACACCACTGTTGTGCCAACAGCTTCCAGCACACTGCTCAGAGCTGGTTTGTCACTGCATGTTGGCGGCTCTCTGTAAGAGCCTCTAAGGATGATGTGGCCTTGGAAGTTGAGCCTATCTTTAGAGGCTCAACTTCCAGGAGGGAGTTAAATTTGTTCAGAGTGCCAACCATTTGGAAAGCAAAGCACATGGACAGTCTTGCTGCACCTGAACCTTTTCAGGAGCTCAGTCTTACAAGTACAGGTGGAGCCAGACAGAGAGCCACCTGCGAGTGCCCAGGGGTCACCACTCAGAAGTGCATTTCTGTTTTTCCTTGTAGCCAGGGTAGGTAGCCCTTCAGCCTGTCTATAGCCAAGTTAATCTTTTGCTGCCGTGCCTTATGGTAACACTCTCCGTGTTGGCCAGGCCAGCGCTCCAGCATAAGCGAGGAGCAGGGTCTGTGGCTGAGCTGACATGCACAGACAAGGCTGCCTTTCAGCGCGTCTCACCTGGGAGTCCCGGAGCTCCAGTCCTTGCAGCTCATTCAGGCTAATCGGTCGGCTGCTTCCTCCTGCCTGGGCCAGCACCTGCCCCGCAAAAGGCAAGGTCAGGAACTGGAACTTCCTCACGGACGGGACGGGCCTTCTGGCATCTCGGGTGCTGTCAAGGGAGCAGCAGGGGCACCGCTGAGATGTCTTGAGTCAGTCACTCGCCTACAGAAGGACATACAGAAGGCGATGCTCCCCATCTCCACGCAGCCCCTAAATCATGTGCACACAGGGTTCAAATTACACTTGGACTCATGGAGAGGTCTGCAAAAAAATAAAAAAATGAAACGGCTGCCCATCACAATACCCTAATAAAATTGGAGACCCCCCAATTTATGATTTTCAAATCTGACAGAGGGGCTTCCATCTTTTATGAGGGTGGGAGGCTCAGCCCCCCCGGAGCTCCCACATAATTCGAACCGCACATGCACAGTCTGCTGGCTACAGCCGCCCACACAGACTGTGCACTGGCTTGTCTGTTTTGGATCAGACTGCTTTCATTTATGCCAACATCTCAGCTGGATCATCTGAACCATAGGTGCCGACTTTAATTTTTGTCGGGGGGATCTAAGATGATGCTCCCATCACCTCCGGCGGCAGAGCTGAGTGAAGCCTGTGGAGGGGTGGGGTTGGATGCAGGCTGTCTGCTGTGGACTCGGGGGTCCCCACCCTGCTGCCCTCCCCTGGGAGTCCCATGCCGGCCATGCCACCATGGCAAGGTACCCCCTGCCTGCCTGCCTGGCAGCAGCGAGGGCACAACACAGCACCAGTGCCCCTGCTGCTGCCAGGTGGGTAGGGGGCACCTACCTCACCATGGCAGTGCAGCCAGTGCAGGGCTCCTGGGGGAACGGCAGCAGGGCACAGAGATCCAAGTCCACAGGAGACAGCCCACATCCATCCCCGTCCTATGCACAAATCTAGGGGCACATGCCCCCCCATGCTTCTCTCCCTGGGAGTCCACGCAGCAGCATGGAGCTGGTCCCTGGATGATCCACCGTTGGCTCTGTCCCACTCTCCACCCTGGGCCTCAAGCAACACCCTGACTGGGCAGCTCCCCCGGACCCAGGCCCAGCCCCTGCCCCTGCCTCCCTCCTTCACCATGGGGGCCTCCATCTGCTCCCCATAGACTTACCTGCAGGCAGCTGGGGGAGCTGCTGCCCACTGCTGCCTGGGGCTGTATTCCTGGCCATTCGTTTCCCATGTATTTCCAGGGTGAACAAAAAACCCAGATCCCTGCACAATACTGGGAATCCAGGACAAATGCTGTCCCGGAGTCACGCAGCCCAGGAGCAGGACTTGATGTTCCTGTTTTGGGCCTGTCCCACCCAAAAGGGATCCTCCATGTCCCCAGTGCCTATGATCTGAATGGATAGCAATTATATCGGGGTAGAGGTGCGCATTATTGGCAATGATTGCTACACTTGGGAAGTTGCACTGCTTTAGTTCCACCAGTTTCAAACCAGAGGAGTTGAAACAGTGCAAACTTGGGGAGCAGACATGCCCACAGGCAGCTCCAAGTCGCAGAGGAGGTGGGCAAGAGTCCTCCAAGCTGCCTGGATTTCTGGTCTGACTCCTAGGGGCTTCTAGGGATCTTGGAAAAAATGCCAAGTCCTCTGTTTATTATGGATCCAGTGCTGGGGAGGCTGAAATCTCAGGGCACTGAGAACACACTTGTGTCCCAAACCTGGTACACTGGAGCTCTGCCGACCCAGCCTGAACCTCCACATTGCTTGATTTAATCAGCACTGCACAGAGCGGGTGCTTAGGAACACTTTCTAGTCACCATCCCAACACACACATGCACATGTACATGTATGTATATATACATTCACGTGCACACTGCCAGGTCCTCAGCTGCTGTGTACTGGCACAGCTCCTTTGACAACATGGCCCACCACATATGCATGGAAGTGAAGGTAAAGATTAGAGAGAAGCTATTCTTCCCTACTACTCTTGATCTTCCTGCAACAGCTTCCTACCATTAGTCCCTGTCATTAGCCCTCTTGTCCATGGGTGACTGGTGCCTTGTTATTCACCTATGTCCTCACTTCCATTCCTATTTTCTTTTACTTGTCCCAAGGAATCATTTGGTGTGTCCTCAGTGGCCTCCCTTATTAAGGGAAGCTTGTAGTTATTTTGTGACGGGCCCATGACCAGACAGCACATCAAATAGGCCTGTGACACACAGTGGCTGAAAGTAGATTGCGAAAGGGAGTGTGAATTGGGTATGACCAGAGGTTTTCCAGTTTCTCACTTGCAGATTCAAGCAGATTCTAGCATTTAAGGTCTAGGAAGCTCTGATTCAGAGGCTGTCCCTCTAACCACCATGCTGATGCCCCTTTCCTCCAAGAATCTGTCCAGTCCCTTCTTGTGTGACACGCTGGCTGCTAGGCTGTGGCTGCCCTCCCCATGCCAGCATGCCAGCATCATAGGGACCAACAAGTTTCATACCACAGCTGGAGTCTGCCTTTTTTTTTCTTCTTTCCTCCACAGTCCTGCTGCTCTGTAGTGCATACGGCTGTTCCTACTTCACCGATGGAGCTCAGACCTTTGGCTGTAAGAGATGCCTATTCAATCCAGGTCCTCGGAGCTTATACCTTGCACTTCAGAGCAACTTGTGTAGCAACAATTTGTCCCAGGGGAATCCTCAGGAGAGACAATGCTCCCTAAGGGGAGAAGGCAGGGGACCCACCAGGCACAGCCAGCAATCAGCTGGCAAAAACATGATCCCTGGGGTGGGGGCACCCTGGATGGTTTCCAGTACAGGTGACAGCACCCCCTGCCCCCTGCCTTTGGCCAGTGCATGGCCAGGCTCCTAGCCCCCACCATCAAATGACCAATGTCTGTTAATTTTGATGACGCTGTAACTTTACACGCTTTGTGCTTGACTCCATTGGCCAGTAGATTTTTACATGGAAACTCAAGTTGACATTATGTTGCTTGAGATTTTGACTCCCCGTTCCCATAAAAAAAGTGCATGACATGGGACTTGTGTTCTTCCATCTCCTCTTTTGCCCTGTATGCATGTTCTTATTCCCTCTTGCTCAACAGCTGGAGAGTGCAGGGGTGTTTCCAACTAGCTACAGAAACTCCGCGCCTCCTAGGGCACGGACACAGCCTAAGAGACACAAGCTCTGGCTGACTCCAGATGGTTTGCCTAATACACTGAGATGAGTGGATATGTACAGCCCACCTTTCTCCTAAAGGACTGTGCAGAAATGTTAGCCTTAACCCTTCCAGATTTTAGCATAAATAGCTTGGGTTTAATTTTTAAGGTGCTGTGATCTTAAAATGCTCCTGTCTTGTCTTGTCATTCTGGTTTTGAAAGGGCCACAATGGCAGGAGGTGTCAGCAGTGCGTACAGACAGCACTTGCAGTGTTGACTTTTTCCCCACCCACTCTTGTTCAGGGAGTGAGGGGAACCAGGTAGGTTCAGTAGCGATTTCTGGCCCCATCCCATGTCTAGTCTGAACATAGCCATGTTGGAACAAGACCACTTACCTGTCACTGCCAGCAGGTGGTAGCCTTCACCAACCTCAGTCTCATCGGGAGTGCGTTCACGTAGGAACGGGAGACACCTGGGATGGACCTTTCCTCCACAGCCCTGCTGCTCTGCAGAGCACATAGCTTTTCCTGTTTCACTGATGGAGCTCAAACCTTTGGCTGTAGGATATGCGCATTCAATCCAGGTTTTCTGAGCTTGCACCCTACATTTCAGAGCTACTAGTGTGGCAACAGTAGCTCCCAGCTGACACCACCAAACGCCAACTGTCTTCTAATTTTGATCATGCTGTACCTTTAAGTGCTTTCTGTAAAGTGCAATCAGAAGTTCCCTTTAATCCCTTGTATTAGCGCCCCTAGTGCCCTTCGCTCCACCATAAGGCTTTTACATTGGTGGCTCACTTTCCTCAGCAGCATCTTAAAGCAGAGAACCATGTGCTCTAAATATTGCCATCTGGGCTAAGTACAGACAGGAAAAAACCCTGAGGATGAATCAATTCAATCTTCACAGGTTAATCTAAACTGCGGTGATTGAACCAATAAGCAAGTGCACAGACATTCACTTTTGAGCCACATCCCTGCAGTGGCCCAGGCCAGAAGCCAGTGGGTGCTAGAGCATGCCTCCCTACTCTGCAGTAGCAGATAGCTTGGGCTAAGGCTAGCCTGCCCACCCTGCAAGAGGGGCTTGCAGGAGATATGCAAAGCATCCTGGGATGCTGGAGGACTGTGCGTTAACTTGTATCTGGAGGAGATCTGGGACAGAAGTTCAATAAACTGATTTAACCTAAATCAATTAAGTCTGACAGTACATCCATACAGGTTTATTTTAAAATGGTTTTGGCCATCTTGAAAGTGGTTTATATGCACTGAAATTCAATTGCATTACAGTTTCCAATCACTTATACTAGTTTGTGTGTCATATTTCTCCCTAGCTCTTCTGTCAAGGCCTAAACTGAGCTACATCTTGCTTTCCTTTAAAGGCTATTGAAAAATATTGCTGCCACCACAAACAGCATATTCCCTCTTTTTATACCTGTTCTGATTCACTAAAGTGAATGTTGACTGGTGCTTTGAGCCAGCAAAAGTGATCATCTGCTGTGGTAGCAAGAGCAAGGGCACTGAAGACTGGCTTTTACAGGCTATGGCAAGACAATTATGTTCACGATCATTAAACAGTGAATAGTTGAAGGCTGCTGACTTTGTAAAACCTACTACAACACAAAAGCCCCAGCAATGATGTCTAGGAGTATATTTATTTCCAACTAAGCTATCATTAAAGCAGACATTCTCTAACTCTGTACAGCCTCCTATCTTACCAAAATTAATTGATTTACTTGCAAAGAAGGTGCCATTGTATTCATTTGGGCTGTAGAGAGGTACTTAGCCATGTTAGGGCATGTATACACATAACGATGATGCCATATACACATGAGGAAAATCCCCCTTTGTGTAGCTTAATGGTATCATACTTTACAGGTATGCGAGTGTGGTTGGGCCTCTTTTTTACAGCACGACCAGTGCCACGTTCCCTCTTAGGGAGTAGGCTGCATTCTCAGGATGCTCGCCCACAATGACTTAATGGTATTAATGTAAAATTCAATCCCAGAGAAGAAAATAGGATCTGCCATCATGGCTCTCTTCCTATTAGTCCAAAATAATCAGCTATGGCCCTGAGTGAGGTCTCACAGACCTATAACGGGGGCTCCTCCAGCCCCTACACCTCTACCACAGTCTTCCAGGTTGATTAAGGACTGCTGTTAAGGCTTCACAGACAGGTGCTAAACACAGTACCTTCCTGGTTGACTTCCAGGAATTCACCGCAGTCTGTCAGTCACAAAAATAAAGAAATATGGGCAGATGTGCCCCTCACCCCTGCCACCACCGATCTCTGGTGTAGAATTCCCCCTTTCGCCACTTCCTGTGTCCTTTTAGGTTCTCCTCCAAATACTCCCAGCCTATCAGCATTGGCTTCTGGTCTCCAGCTGCAGCTTGTCTGTCCTGTATTAAGGCAAAGCACCTGGGATGAGCTGGAATCAGGTGTTTCTTCCCCTGAGAGCATAAACTGCTCAGGATGTCCTGACCCAGCTTTAGTGGTCCTGAATAGGGATTTTCCCTCTGGGGAACTCTGTTTCACAAGGGGACTCTTTAAGGGGCTGGACCGTAGCTGTGCCCCAAGTGTCCCTGCCACCTGCCACTTCACTTTTGGGCTGCTCGCACCTCAGCCTGGGGGAACTCCTGAGCTAAGGGGCTTATCCCCCTCATGCTTGCAGACCTACCTTGGGGCTTCCTGGATAAGCTGTATTGGGACCGGCTCTCCAGCTGCCCAATGCCAGCTGCTACTGGTGCTCATCCCATTGCTATCAAGGCAGCTCACCTCCCAGACTCTGAGGGAAAGGGGGCAAGGAGAGATTTCCTCCCCGCACTTCCACTTCTCTCCTACAGTGAGGTTTGGGTGTCTCAAATTGTTCCACATCATGACAAACTAAACCGCATCCTGGTGTACTTTAGTTTGACACACAACAATTGCACCATTGCAGCCAGTAAGCTGGCATGCATATATAGCAATTCAATGAATTATGTGTATTGAGACCCTTTGTCCACTGGGTGTTGCTACAATTTTTACATAGTTGCAGCTAATTTGCAGGTATTTGTAGGTAATGAATGTTTTAGCACACCAGGTGTAGCAGCAGGGCCCAACATGGATCAATCTTCTGCTGACCTCTTTTTCTTAGTTCATTAAAGAAATATTTCAAACAAAGTGTTTTGTATTAGTTGTCACCGATTTCACTGTACTGACGGCAAGGGTGTGTTGTGGGGGGTGAAGATCAGGGTGGTTGAACTATGCTAGGCATCCAGGAGCACAGGAGCACAGTGGCATTCGGTACAATAGCATTATTAATGTCTCCAAGTCCATCTACAAGCCCCCTCTTTTTACATGAGACACCACCAGCAGTATAACAGTGTGGGTGCTCAACAAAACGCTTAGACACCTGAACCCCAAATTTAGGGTTGGGTGGCTACTGCAGCTGTCAGGTCTCTGCTCCCCATGTCTCCATAGGTCCCGTTATCATTACTGCATCTGGGTGCAAGAACGCAAGAGTAAAATCCCACTCCCAGTTTTGTCGGTTTTCCACCACTCCCTTTTTATATGAGTTTCCCTCAGCAGTAAAAAGTTGTGGGCACTCAACACTTACACGCCCGAACCTGAATTCAGGGTGGGGTGCCTACTGTGGGTGTCAGGTTCCCACACCTCATGTCTTCATAGGTCGTATTACCACAGCTGCTGAGAGAGGGGTTGCTATGCCAGATGCTTTCTGAACATGGATGGGAGTATGGGACCTTTTCGTGCAAAAATGTCTTGACTTGTAAGTTATGCATATCTATACAGGTGTGAGCTGTTCCTTAGCACCGACACTCACACCACCTGCCCAAGAGAGCATTCCTAACACAACACCGCTGAAATCCACAGTCTGACCCAAATTGTCCCCCAGATTGACCTGTTGTACAAAATGTTAAATGATAATGGCTCACTGCCAGTAACACTAGAAACTCACTGTCTGCAATGTAGCTTGATCGGCCACAAGTGTCGCTGATCTGCACATATCAGTGGTCTGTGAGCTATAGGTGCCCTCTGCTATTATTTAATACTAAGAAGTCAGTGGAGTGGAGTGGATTGCTATGCAGCGTCCCCTTCAGTATTTAACTTTGAATAGCGCATGGAACAATTTATAATATTTTTAGCAGGCACGTGTACACACTGACAGAAACAATTAAAGCTCACTGTGTCAATTTAGGGGACATAGGATGATACACGGAGGAATAAACCCCCGTCACGTGTACAAGCATCCTTAGTCTGAAGTCAGGCAGAAGGCAGGGCAGTACATCAATCGAACTAAGTGGTTCAGAAAGGCATAAAATTCTGCAGGTAACATCATTTAGTCATGAAAACATGAAGAAGTTGCTCCCACACTTCGGAAATGCTAAAAGGCAGCATGTGAGATGCATTGCTTGCGAGGTGGTCTCCTTGGGTGTAGTAGGGCTAAAGTGTTGAAAGAGCCCCCCGTGCCTGAAAGCTTGTCCAACAGCTCTGCCAGCTGCACAGCTGGCCCAATAAGACATGTGCCTTGTGGGGCATTTGCATTTTGAGGGGGCAGGGAGGGACTTTCCCCATAGGCTACAACAGCCGAGGCTGCTCTAGAGTAGTTTGCTGCAGTCTATCTAACCACTGAAGAAGCTGGTGAAGGACATGGTTGAGACAGAGCAGCATCCTCTTCCCTCCTCACCCCTGACCCAGTCTGCTCACTAGTGCCCACCAGCATGCCCACTTCACCTTGCAGAAGGCTGCTTGCATTGGGAGGCACAGATGTGTCAGAAGGCGCCCAGTAGCCAGATGCTGAAGGATGCGCTTTTGCTCCACCCAGCCTGAGTGGAAAGGATGGTCCAAGTGTTGGGGCCCTGACACGTGGGAGCAGAGGTGGGGTCAATTCCTTCCTGCATTGCAGGGCTCTGACTTATGGCACTGGCTCATGACAAACGTATTTGCTACTCCAGCCCAGGAGTGTGTAATCACTGGCACACTTCCATGGCCAGGTGCCTTTACTGAGCTAGGCAGAGGAGGAGGGTCTTAAGGAAGGTATCTCCAGAATCAAACTGAGCAGGAAATCATTTCAAAGAGCCAGGCTGTTGTCCCTGCGTGACCTGGTAAGGTCCAGGCCAACTAGGCGGGCTGCTCCCTGTTTTAAGAATCCCGCCCAGGGCCTCCCGGTGCTCAGAGCCCCTTGGGAGCTGCGGGATGTGGCAGGGCGCAGGCAGCTTTGCACGTACCCCTGCAGACACTTTGGCAGGTTACAGGGAAAAGCTCCAGCTGAGCAGTGGCTTAGAGCAGGCAGCAGCAGCGCCTGTAAAGCAGCGAGGAGTTAAATGAACAGAGCCTGGTCCAAGGCAGGCTGCTGGCACCGATTGATGCTGCTGGCTTTCCAATGCCACAGCCATCCTAGGATTCACAGGCTGGATCTGGCCTGTAGATGGTCAACCCCTGGTTCAGAGAAGCAAGCCGGGGATCTGCAGAAGTTGCCCCCTCCCTCAGTCTTCACCCAATGGGCAGGCAACCACCCACGAGGCCTGCTCTACAATGAAGAGCAGCAGGGCGCCACCCTCCCTCCCCTGCACAAGGCCACAGCCCAAGAGACTGGAGCAACCATTACTGGCAGCACTTTTCCATCTGTAGGTAATGAAGGCACCTCTCGCTAGTGGTTAAAGTGATTAAAAAAGCGTAGATGAGGAGGAGGCAGGATTTCAAAACAACACAAAATACCAGAGCAGTTTATGATGCATACTAGGATTGTCTGCCAACTCATGCCAGGACTATGGTGTCCCAGCTAAAGAACAAGCTTTGTGGTTTAAAGTCATCGTCCTTGTTCTCATACGGTTCTGCCCACACCCCGCTCCTCCGCAAACACATTTCTAGCAACAAGACTAGGAGGTTTTAACAGATCTCCCGCGCTAAAGAGACCCGAGTTGTGTGCAAAGCAGCCAGATCACTGCAACCTGCTCCTGCAGCCACTGCCATAGACACACTGAACCCTCTTTCCCCTCTCCACGACCAATGCCAAATGTGAAGCGCTGTCATCTTACAGGAGGGATACGAGGCTCCATGGCCTGCGGGAAGTGTGCCCTGGAGCCATGTCAGGAAGAGACGGGGACTGCTTAATAAACATCTTGGTGGGAGGAGGTCTGGAGGTGGGCGGTGGCAGCTGTCCTGGGCTATTTGTTGACAAGCCAGAGATGCTCATCACCTGCAGCTCCATGAGTTGGAGTTTGGGCTCCATGCACCACCTTAAACTGGCCATCTCACGGCCACCCCCCGCACCTCCAGAGTCGAAATCCTCCAGCTACGGCAACAAGTGCTTTAGGAGAAGTTAGAAACAGGGCAAGCAATGGACTAAAAGCTGTGAGCAGTTTTACAGCTAGGAGGGGCCTTTTCCATCTCTTTGCAGAGCCGGCCCACTTCAGAAAGTACTGCGTCACTGCGTGTCCCTTCTCCCAGGAAGCAAGATTAGCTGGTAAAACCCAGGCACAAGGTTGTGGAAGTTTCTGTGCAGTGTGCGGCAGACATGCACATACAGGTCAGGATTTGCCAATACCCATTTGGGAATTCAGGCCTCTAAAGAGTTGCAGCACGCAGAGCATGCTGGAGACACGGGTTCCCAGGCAAAGCCCCTGTCACTGATGCTCTTTCATCAGAGATGGAAGAAACCCATGAGGCCATCTCGTCCCGATGCCCTTCAGTTGATCATGCCAGCATTGCTCTTGCAAACGATGCAGCAACACACAAGTCGTCTCACGTTCCGAGAGTCCTCTGGTACGATTATCGGTGGCTCCAACCTCAGGACTTGACCTACGGGAAGTCACTCATTTAAGCTCACGCTGCCAGGAGCGCAGACCCCATTGCATGATGAACAGGCACCCGCACTCCCAGCTGACGATGAAGGGAGAGGAGAGGGATTTTGCTCATCCAAAAGGTGAAAAATCCTAACCAGGCCTGTGGGAAGTGAAAATAATGTTCATCTGAGTGTTGTTAGGGGGCTTTGACCAGTTCCAGTACAAGAGAGGGGATTGGGAGTGCCAAGTGCTGGCGGAGTACCTGTGCCACGTGCTGGCAGAGCCTCCAAAACTCACGTTCTCTTTTCCTGCCCCAAGCTGAGTTTCTATAAAGAGGTGGAAACCAGTGTGGTCTCTTTTCTAACGCAGGTGTGGATGTTGCTGTCCATGCAAAGCTCTCACACGGGGCTAGCAGGTCTGCCCCAGAGGCCTGGGGGAAGCCATGTCCCTACAGTTCAGAAACAGGAGTGAATGGCATAGGGAATGGGGCTGGGGGTGTCCAGGACTCCCCCACGGGGTGCTTCCTCAGGATAACTGCAGATCGGTCTGGTCTCCGAGAGTGCCTGAAGCCAGCCCCGGTGTGTCTTGTAGAGCAGGGATGGGAGCCGTGGTGGGGAGTCGTCCTTGCCGCTCTCCAGTTCTCAGTGGCCCCCGCTCCACGAGCTGGCATCCAGTCCCCGTCCTGGGAGCAGGACTTGACTTCTTGCTGGGGAGAACAAGTGCAGCCCAGACCTCCCAGCAGCAGACACGCAGCTCTGCTCCAATGAAGCCATTTCTAGGGGAAAGGCCGCCCAGCCAGGCGCTCCCTCGTCCTGTTCCCCCTCCTCACAGCCATGGGGAGCAGTTCTTCTGCCCCCAGTCCAGAGCTGCCCCAGATGTTGCTCTGCTCTCCTCTTTCCATCTCTTATGAGCCCCGAAGCTGCTCTGCTGCCCTCTACCCCCAGCACGATTCCTTCGGACACCCCCGGCTTGTCCGTGGGCTCTCTGCCCCCGCGTGTCCCCCGCGTATGATCTCCGACTGTTGAAGTGTCAGTGACCCTGTTCAGTTCCCTGTAGAGGGACGTGGCTTCTGTCATGTAGGCCAGAAACTCTGGCTTCAGTGTCACGCTGCACCTTCTTGCCCCACGCACCAGCTTTATGGGCAAACTGAGGCCTGAAACATTATTACAACATGAACACCATTAACACAGCAATATTTGGATGCTTTACTTTCTGGGGTGATCTGACCCCAGCTGAATTCCTGCCCTTTGGGCAGAGGGCTGGACCCAATGGTCTCGTGAAGTCCCGTCCAGTCCTAACGTCTATGAAATCTATGAAATCAATGACATGATGTGTTTCATAGCATCGCCCACGGCAATTCATGTTCATGTTCGCCAGGGCAGAACTGACCTAATTTGGGGCTGGAAAAGGAATTTGTGGCACTTTCATTCATGTATTGTCTCCTGACTGTGGCAAAGGAGGCAGCGGGTAGATGCAGGGAGCCCAACCCTCCCCCAGGGATTTTGCTGCCTGCCCATGTAGGGGAGGGGGATACCTCAGTACAGCACCCCCTGTCTGCCGTGTCAGTGTTCCTGTTGACATCAATGGGGACATGTTGAGATTTGTCTTTGCGTAATGAAAGAGGATCAGCAATGTCCTAATTGGCTGCACAGAGCTGAGGCACGGGTAGCTGGTGGGTGCGGTGGGTTCCCACTGTTCAGCCTGCTGGTAGCCTCTGTTCCTGGCCACGCTGGGTACTTTTACACCCCACCCTGAGGGCTACGTAGGAAAATGAATAGGATAGCAGAAATCCTGTAACTGCCCAAGCACGCTGGGCACATCGTGTGAGCCGAGTGCTCAGGCAGCCTGGCCCAGCTGCACCCTAACACCGTCCCGCAAGGCAGCATCTTTAACTCTTGACTAGAAAAAAATTAGCTCACGCTCTACAAGATCATCCTCATCGCCCCCAAAGCCTGCTGTACACTCTGACATCTCCCTCTTTGCACGGCCAGATCTTCCTGAGGTCATCTCCAGAGTCTCTGCCCCCTGTTCATCAGCCAGCTAATGTTCCCTTGCCGCCCATCCTCTATTGCCATTTGACCGCTGCAGCCATCTGTGCTTTGGCTTTCCCAACAAACATTGCTCCCTCCCTCCCCTCCATCTTTATGGCTCTTCATTGATTCTCCTTCACCACTACATCAATTCTAGCTTCTCATGACAATGTTGGATGTCTTTCCTGCCTCTGCTGCTCTCCCCCTAATCGGCTTTTTCCTCCGTGCCCTGCAACTCAGCTTCTTTGCTCTGCTGCCAAAGGCTCCCTCCCAAATGTCTCTGCATTTTGGACGTAATGTTTTCATCCTGAGGTAAGCTATACAGAGGCTGCACACTGCTGGTTTGTCTCTCCAGCTCAGGAAGGAATAAATACAATGACCAGTGGCATTTTAGCCCATTTCCGATAGCTACTTTCCCCGCTGCTATGGAGGTTTTCTTGCCAGAGCTGCTCTGCTCTTGCCACTTTTTGGTCTGTACCAGTCTGATGCTGGGGTAAAAATCCCTTTGGCACCCCAAATGTGGCTAGCAGTCTGTCCCTGACTGGAGACACATCTTCTAGCCAGAAATCTCCAGGTTTAAGTCCCATCAGGAGCACTGGCACACCCCAGGCATAATCCCTAGCCTTCTTTGCAGCCAAAATTAGGTGGTGCCGAGGAAGGCGCAAAAAGCCCCTGGCATGTGTAGCAGCAGGAGGGAAAAAAATTCCCTCTTGGCCCCATGCAGCAACCAGCAAAGCCCAGAAGCATGGGCATAGTTACTCCTAGATTGGCTCTGACCAATGCTTGTGAGACCTCTTCTTGAACACCTCCTCTGCCTCACTGTCCTGACAGTCAAGAAGTGTCTCCTGATGGCCAGTCGAAACCTGCTTTTCTGCAGCTTCAGGTCACTGCTCTGTGTTCAGATCTCTGCAGCAAGAGAGGAAAGGTGCCTTCCCTCTTCTGTACAGCCGTTTTGTCAGATCTTTACAAACTGCTGGCATGTCCTCTCTTAAGCACCTTTTCTGCAAGCTGAACATGCCTATTTCCTTCGACCTCTCCTCATATAACTTGCCTCCCAAGCCCTTTATCAGCATTTTTCTTTCTACCAGGGCTGTATTTCTTCTAAAAGGAGCTCTCCCCTACTAAAGCTCTGCTCACAAGCTGCAGGGACCTATGTAGAGGCCAGCCACCTGTTTCCAGGGACTGTGTCCAACTCTTCCTACAAATCCCTCCTCCAGACCCATTTCTGCTTACTCCATTCCCCATTGTTTCTAGGACACAGTTTTTCTGATTCCCATCCTTCCCCTCCTCTGCATGGTCAGTCTAGCTGCAGTGGGCTGTGATCACTCCTGTGCTTGATTTGCCTGAATAGTCAAAGTCAGGGTATTCTCCCCCTAATTTCCATGATGTTGCTTTGAAGGCTGGTTCTGAACTTTGAGAACGGGCGCTTCCTTGTCTTCTACAACTACTGGATACATTGGAGCTCCTCTCCCTCTGCTCAGACCGCCATTGACATCCTGCCTGCTGAGATCCTTTGGGGACGGGCTCTGGAAGCCCTTCGCAGGTGGATGCCCGTCTGCTGCACCCTTCTGGACCAGAGATATTTCTTGGGTCTGGGTACGCTCCATCAAGGAGGAGGAATGGCCTCCAAGGATGGAGACACTATGGCTCAGTCTGAGATAGAGCTCAGATTTATCATTAGCTGTAGACCCCACGTGTTGTATGTCCCCTCTGAGACACGAGGCTTGTAGTAGACCTGCTTGTTCCTATAGCACCTTCCATGGACAGTATAGTAATTCGGGTTAACTCCCTTATTAAAGAGTGATGTCATCCACAGGAAGTGCTCAGTCAACCATTTTGGGTTAGGGGTTAGTTGCGTTACAATAAAGGCGTAATGAGAGGAAAGCGTCTCCCTGCCTCTTCCTAAGATAGGGTTACCATACATCTGGATTTTCCCAGGCATGTCCTCTTTTTAGATCCTCTGATCTCGGTCCGGATGCTTTTATAAAAATACGACCAAATGTTTGGGATTTTGGTCAGCTCAGCTTCAAAGTATTTTCCGGCACTTCCTGGCTTGCCCTAGCAAAAAGCTGCTTGGGCCTGGGGTCAGGGCAACTGGAGGCAGGACACACGCACACACATGTGTCTGGCATGTAGCCAGGTATGAGGTGGGAGCAGCCCAGCAGCTGGATACAGGTAAAGGCACCACCATATCACTGCCCCACCCCACAATCGTATACCTTCTCTCCCTCCGCACAAAGGGGGTCTTCTTTTTTGGAATTGGAAATACAGTAATCCTACTCCAGAATGGGACGTGGTGTCAGGAGTGGTGAATCCTGCCACCAACACGAAGTCGAACAGGTGATTCGCAACCAATGGATCAGACTCTAGCACCCGCTGAATCCAGCGCAGAGCAGAGCCCGGAGCCCCTACCTGCAGCAGAGCCCGGTGCAGCGCTGAGGCTGGCTACAGAGACCATGCAGGCGCTCAATGCTGAACCACCACAACAGTTTGATTTGCAGTCCTCTCAATAGATAAGGCATTTTAATCGCTTCAGGGAAGTGTTGGGTCTGGACAAACAGATGGAAGCTTATCACGTGAGTATTCTTCTACTCTCTGGGACATCACAAATGCAGAGAAAAAGCAATATGCTGCAGTGATAGAAGCATTAACCGATCATTTTCTGGGCAAAAGATGTGATTTATGAACGAGGTCGATGCAATCTCCATAAGCAGTAAGGCTTCAGAACCTGTGGACAGATTCATCACATTTTTGTACACATTGGCTGAATATTACCAATACGGAGAGGTTAAGAGGAGCTAATTAGGGACCATTTAGTTGTGGGGCTTCATGATACGGAGCTCTCACAAAGACCTGTTCTTAGACACAGCAGGGAAGAAAGGGGGCGGGCGGTGTAGCGCTCTACGTCAAAGACCAATACACGTCCTTGATGATGAGGATGGGGTGAGAGGAGGGGCAAACTGAGGCACTCTGGGTAAGAATGCAGGGGGGTCGTGGGGAAAGGGACTCGACAGTGGGTGTCTACCACAGACCGCCTCACCAGGGGGACGAGCTGGACCGGGAATTCTCAGGTCAGCTCACAGAGGGTGTAAAGTCAAGGGATGTGGTTGTCACGAGTGACCTAAAATACCCAGACATCAGCTGGGAGGAGCAGTCAGCCAGGTCCAACTATTCATAAGTTCCTAGCCGGGATCCAGGACCTCCACCTAACCCAGGAGGTGCACAGTCCCACCAGGGGAAATGCCCATTTTATACTTTTTTTAATGTCACTCCTTTGGTGACTCTGCTTTTAGAGTGGTTTCTCTGCTGCCAGTATACTGTCCATATTTTATCCTATCAGCATATTCCTTTGTTCAACAGATCCATCAGGAGCACGCCTCTTAATTTGGTCGTCTTCCAGTGTCTTACTTTGGGCACTGTCCTTTGGTCTCCTTTCTCACCTTTCATGAACATCTCCAATTGTTTCATCCCTCTGATTCAGCCGGTTAGTGCCAAGTTTACTTGATTTGAACTGGTAACAAAACTATTACTATGTTGTGCTAGAAAAAATGTCTTACAGTGTTTGAAAAAGAAGGAAACATCATGTGAGCAAACTCAAGGCCATAGGCTGCTTGCAAGAGGCAAGGCCAGCTGATGCTGCAAACACCAGCAAAATGAAAAGTTCAGATAACACCAAGGCAAACAGAACTTAAGCAATGATTAAAGAATATAAAAGAAAACTTTGAACAATACTGGAATTCACCACTCTACAAACAGGTGCAACTTTAAAGCATAAAAGATGACAAGCCTAACAGCAGCAGTGGGGCAAGGGTAGCTGCTGCCCTGAGCATGGCCCTCAGTGCTTGCCCAGCTTTGCCAGGCTCCCAGTGGCCACCTCTGCTCTGCCCACAGGGCAAGATCAGCGACAGCCTTGGCACCTGCTACCAGCACCTGGACTAGACAAGCTGGACTTTCGCTGCCGCCACCCGGGCACTAGACGTCGAGCTGCGGTGAGTAATGCCTTGGCTGGGCATGGCGGCCGAGGGGTAGGGGGGAGTGGATGCCAGCTTAAAAAACCCAAATCAGGGCATCTTGAAATGTGCTTGTTTGAGCAGCCACTGGTTGCTGCTTTGGGCTCCCATTGCTGCTGCTTTCCACTCTGGCTCCTGCTTGGTTCTCCGCACCTCGTCCTACGCACATCGCAGGCTGTTTGGGTCGCTGTGTGCATGTGTTCAGTGCTCAGCACAGCTGGCCCTTTCCCTTTGGGCTTCTGACCACCACTGTAATGAATCCTTTGAGAAGGTGTCTGTGTAGGGATGAGACACTCAGATTTGCTTTTCCTACCAGGGAAGGCAGCTAGCAAGCAGAGCAGGTCCCATGGCACAGAAGCACCGGGTCACAGTTCAGGGTGGAAAGGAGGAGCGCCTTCCCCTGGGGCATGCAGAGAAGCAGGACTGCCTCCAAGGTCTGCAGCACCTTAGCAGGGAGGGCCTGGGGAGCTGAGGCACCTTCAGGGCTTGTCATCCCCTGAGCAGCCCCGTGTCAAGGCACACAGTTCATGAATGCCTCAAAATTCAGAACAAAGGATTTGCACGGGTGATGCTTCCCACCCTGCTCCCCTCTCCCCAGCATATCAATCAGTCTCTTTTTCCTCTTGTTTTAAGCAGGAGTTGAGGGACAGCATTTTGGGGGGTGCAGCACAGACCTGAACGTGCGTGTGTTAAGGGCAGAGTTACCGGTCCCGGGCTCCCCAGTCCTGGTCTGGTCTTGATCCCTCTTGGTGCTTGCAGTGGCAGGAGCTGTGGCAGAGGGAAGCATCACAACTTCCCCTTCCCTCCCTCCAGGCAGCTGTTTTGTCCTGAGGAAGCTCTTGCAGAAAGGAACCGGGGCATGAACTAAAAGCGCAGGAGCTCCTCCTTGGAGACACTTTTATTCCTCACTAAATGCCTCATTAGCACACCTTGGGGATGACCACAAGGCAGTGTCAAAGGGCAACTGAAGGGGAGTCCGCACAGCAGCTCCCATGTGACGGCATTTTCCCTTTAACTTACAGCAGCAGCTTTCCCTATCAGCAAACTTTTGCAGTGGTTCTGGCTCCTGGGTCATCATGCTGCTGGAGCTGGGGGGGGTTTAAATCTTATCGCTACCCTGGCTAAATATCCTGAGATTGGTAGAAGTGCGGCTGCATCAGTACAGCGGTATTTTGGGCTACCATCAGACCTCTGCATCAGCATTGTATGTCATTTTGTTACTGATACAGTAGCTTCACTAGAAAGTGTATCAAAACCTCTGTATTGAAAAGAGGCAGCAGCCTACAATGCATGCAGGAACTGGCACATTGCAGGTCTCTCTGGGCACGTCTACACTTTCATTAATGCACCATAATTACGTTTTGCCGGCCATGCTAATGCGCAGTAGAATTATTCTTCTGTGCATTAATTGTCTCTTGTAGACAAGCCCCTTCTGTATGAACTATACTTTTAGTGATTGCCACAGATTTATCACATGAGACATGAGTATCATAATGGTTACCGCCAGGAGGATGCATGGTTAAAGAAAGATGAGTGATTACATTTGGTCTCCGTTATTGATTTGTGGTTCCTCTTCTGCAGGGGTAGCACCTGCTGGCTGTAGCCATGTGGCATGGGATGCCGCCCTGGGGTGTGCTGCAGGGTGCATGGGGAATGGGGAATGTGGCTGTGCAGGGGGGTGGCACATGGCTGCAGGGCGTGGCGCGGGGAGCACCCTCTGGCTGTGGCTGCGTGGCATTGGGGGTGGCCCTGGGGCATGTCCATCCCTCCTCCGCCTGCATGTCTGTCTCTCAGTAAGGCTCTGGGCGGTGCATGCGCAGTTGGCCTGCAGCTTTATGGGTGGGGAGAGACAGAGCCAGAAGTGATAAGACTTTTATTATATTCGAATTTTGGATTATTCCTTCTGAGGCGCAGATCCGTGCACTTGTCTGCACTGAACGTCATCCTGTTAGCTCCATCCCAAATTTCCAGTCTGTTGAGATCCTTCTGAATAGCACGCACATCCTCCAGGGAATTCACAGTCCTTCACAGTTTTGTGTGATCTGAAAACTTGAACAAGAAGCTTTCTATGCTAGCATCCAAATTATTAATTCATGTATCCAACAGCACTGGGCTGAGGACAGACCCCTGCAGGACTCTACTCAGTCTCTTGCCATTTTGACACAGATTGCCCTTTTCTTGCAGCTATTGAGCCAGCTATCTATGCACCTTATAGTGGTTTTGCCCAGCCCACAGTTATCCAGCTTGTTTGAGAAGGTCATGCTGGACCTTGTCAAAAGCCTTGCTGAAGTCCAGATATCCACAGCAGTCTCTTCATCCACCCAAGTAGCGACTTTGTCAAAGGAGAAGATGAAGTGTGACGTGATGTGTTGTTAGTAAATCCATGCTGGCTCTTTGTCATCAACCTTTCCTTCTCCAGAAGCTTGCCAATGGCCTTTCCTAGGATGTGCTCTAGTAACTTCCTGGCTATTGGAGTGAGGCAAACTGGTTGTAGTTCCCTGGATCTTCCTTTTTGTCTGGTTTTAAAGAGAGGCACTACATCAGCACTTTTCAAGTCCTCTGGTACCTGGCCAGTCTCCCACAACTTCATGAAACCTTTGCCAAGGGCTCAGAGATCTTCTCTGCTAGTTCCTTCAGTACCCAGGGTGAAGTTCATCTTGCCCTGCTGACTTGAATTCATTCAGGCCAAACAAAAGGTCTCTTACTATCTCTTTTGCAGCCACAGTGGTCCCTTCTTTTTGTGTTTCCATCGTGCTGGGACAGTTTCTTGTTGGGCTTCCGATACTGTGCCCCTTCGAAACTCCCAGCCCACCCGGGTGCCTTTATCCTTCAGTCTATCCCCGCCAGGACACCATGTCTAGTCGCTCTTCGAGTCAAATGAAATTTGCCTGTTTGAAATTCAGCAGAATAATTGTGCTAACCTCATGCTTGCCCTGCGCCAGGACCTGGAATTCAAGGGTATTCTGATCTCTTCCTCCCTAGTTACACATCACCTTCACATCCTCCACCAGGTCTTCCCTGGTGGTCAGGACAAGATCCAAGACAGATGCGCCCCTCCTTGTATCCTTCGCTTTCTGGAACTGAAAGTTGTCCTCCACGTGTTAGGAACTGGCTTGCCATTTTATGCTTGTCTATGCTGTTCTTGCACCAGCTGTCCAGAAAATTGAAGTCTCCCGTCAGTGCCGTCTCATAGCTTTTGGATAGATTTGTCACCTGCTTGACGAGTGCCTCCTCCACGTCCTCTTCTTAATTTGGTGGCCTATAGTAAATCCCCACCTTTATAGCAGTGCTGCATCTTTCACTTCTCGTCTACACCCTGAAATGAAATCTTCGTAATTTTTTTTTAATGAAATCTTCATAATTTTACAAGGAGGAAATAAGTATTACCACCTGAAACCCGAGACCCTGCTCCTGCCTTTGTTCAAGGTCATTTGCTTATCACAGAGCCTAGAGATGCCTCACCACATAAGGAATCCCAGCCCAGAAGAGCTTTTCATCTTTTTCCTCTTCTGCGAAATAGGAAACACCATAACCAGAGGAAAATATGACTACATCCTGCTTGCCCCCAAACAACTTTGAGGTAAACAGACTATTCCAACTTTTCTCTGAGCATACTCTGCATAAAACAAACTCTTCCAAACAGGAGGTTTTACCACCTTCAACTCTCCTATGAAATATGAACTTTCATTTCTACCCAGGAGAATTTTTGTGATCTTTTCTCCAATGCCTGAAGAAGGGTGTTTGCGCACGAATACTTGCAATAAAATATATATATTTATATATTTGCAAAAATCTAGTTGGTCTAATAAAAGACATCACCTCTACCATGAGTCTTGATCTTCACCCAGATGCATTCTGCCTTGCCATCTTCTTCCAACTCAACCAGGGAACAAGTGTATACATGTTTGCCACTTTTTTGCCCAACCCTGTCCTTCCAAAACAGAGCGTAACCCTCCATGTCGACATTTCCATCATGAGAGCTGTCTGTGTGATGCCAGTCAGATCATAGTTATTTCCACAGGCTGCAGCTTTCAGCTCATCTTGATTATTCCCCATATTTCTCCCATTTGTATATGTGCACTGGCCATAGCTTGAATATTGTTGGAGCATGCCCTTCCACTGATTGACAAATAAAGCTTCTGTTTGTATCTTTAGCAAATCAGGTTAACTGTAAACTTGTTGTGAGCACACTTAATTGCCATTTCAGCCATGCATCTGCCAATCTGGGGATCTCTGAGATCCTCATTATCCAGTGGCTATGATTTTTGCAAGGCATCTCCAAAGCCCAGCTAGCGACGTGATCCCTTTGGAGGATTTAAATGTGTCTTTGTCCAACTGTGAAGATGTCTCATCCCAACCTGTGGCTACATGCCACTTCCATCTTCCTTTGTGAACATGGCTTGTTTTTTATCCTGCAAATTACTTCACCAGCACTGTGAGAGGATACCCTAAAGGCTCCACAACATGTGCAAGCTATTGCACGGAGGATGAGATTCCTTATGTGTACAGTAATTGCTGTTCTTTCCAAACGGACCATCTCCCTACATCCCCCATGATTCACTGTCCATTCTTCCTACTTTGAAGTCCTTGCATGGTGAGTAGTGTAGTGAGGAAACAGGGATATTGTTGGGGCAGCTCCATCCATCCTTCAGACCTGGGCTGGAGGCACAAGTATGTGGAGGACACTGGTGGTGTCCCATTGATCACTGCTAATGAGACCCTCACTCTTACACACTCGATGTGCCCCCATTCACAAGGGGATATGTGCAGCGGCTAGATCTCTGCAAGGACACAGGCTCTTGTGCAAACAAGCATCCTTTTTATTTTCTAGAGAGATTGTCTTGCTCAGTTCAACAACAAAGGTTTGGTTAGGGGTGTCGTGAAGATTCGGAAGGGACAAGCTGTCACTCTGATGAGGGATGCCACCAACATGCAGGCCTTCAAGGCTATTATGTACCAGTATTTGGAAGAGGTAAGTTGGGTGGTTGTTCTGACTGATTTTTGTTTTTCTTCAAATGTAACCATTCATTTTTCTGCCCATAGTGATACACTGGTAGGGCTAAGTTGGTGAATCCACCTTAGAGCTCTTCCAGCCATTTAGTAGCTGTCCTGTGTCAGCTAATATTGGTGAATGCAGTCTAGCAGCCAAGGACAGGACACCACCCACCAGCAGCTTAAAATAGTAAAGTCCGGGAATGCAACTTTTTCCTTAATGTGGTCCCCTCCAGCGACACCACCCACCAGCAGCTTAAAATAGTAAATTCCAGGAACACAACCTTTTCCTTAATGTGGTCCCCTCCAGTCACGCTTTTCTGTAATCCTATGATGCACTACTGTACTATCAAAGTACTTGTGATGGAAGCTTTCAAGGAGGGTTGGAGGGTGTGGCAAGACAGATTTAGACCTACGATCTCCAGAGGAATCATGTTCACATGATTAATGGCTAATGAGCCCCTAGTAGTGTGAACCATGCAGATAAATACTCACACAAAGCAGGTTACTTTTACCATGGTACCTTGAACTCTGACAGGAACTTGTTCATATGGATTCATGATGCTCCTTCCCATGGATGTGGAGTCCTTGGAGTGGGTTTTGGTATTGAGGAAGGGGCTGAGTGCTGGTCAGGGCTGGTTAGCCCCTAATGCCCTTGGATGCGGGTGGGAGGAGGGTGGCATGTTAGATGTGTGTGTACAGCCTCTGACGGGTGTTGCAAGTGAAGCATCTCTGGCTTTTCACACCACAGGAGCATGCACACACAGTGGGATTCATGTGGACCAAGGTCTGCCAAGGAACCCCAGCTGCTGCAAGGGCAGTAACCCCCCGCCTGGCTTTTGCATGTTGCTTACGAACCTGTTCCAAATCTGAGTCCACCTCTTATTTCCTGGTGGTTTCCCTGATTCTCACTAGTGCCAGGCTGTCCTGACCTCACAGTGCCAAGGCTTATGATGGGGTACAGCATGGTGAAGGCACATCCTGTAATGCAAAGGGATTTGAAATGGTGTGAGCAGAGAAGTAAGAACTGTTTTATTGGACATCTGATTTATTTCTTCTGACACCTTACATTTAAATGTGTCAAACTGGCTGTAACACTATTCATGCCTAGTAGCGTCCTTTTTGAGTAGAGTCAGCATCCCACTGGCGACATGGTCCTTGCGAAGGAGATGCCATTTAACGGTTGAGGGGCTATTCCCTGGGGTGGGGCATTCCT
>NW_005842662.1:30929-37776 GCF_000455745.1 Alligator sinensis | reverse complement strand
CCGGTGGGTTCTTCCCTTTTCAGATCTATCAGAAAATCCCAAGCACGGACCCTTCTTCTAACACGACCAAAGAGATCATTGCTTCTGTCCAGACAATGGTTTCACCAAACAGCACCATGGTGTCCTGTAACCATTACTCCTCCATCTACCTGTAGTACGCTATGTTTTTGGCAGCACTGACCTGGTAGTATGTGAACATAAAGTCAAACGTGTCCGAGGAGTGCATCCAGGCTGGAGAGAACTGAGGGGAGAGCACAGGTCGGTGGTTGGGCAACGTTGGGGGTTGTGTACTTTGTGTCTTCCCTGTTGAGGTGTTGTACTGAAGGTTTCCTGGTCAAAATATAACCTCTGAGACCTGATGCCATGAATGGATCAGGATGTCTGGAGGCATCACTTGGCCCAGAAGTATTGAACATAAGAATGGCTATTTACTTGGTCAGAGTATAGGTTCATCCTGCCCAGCAGCCTGTCACACAGAGTGTGTACAAGAGTTCAAAAAGCCTCTCATGGAGGCACTATAACTATGGTGCTTTACCCAAAGCGCCATGAGTTAGAGCACCATTGAACAAAATAGGCATTCCCCTCTTGGATAAGGGGCTCAGAGCCTGATTACACTGGCCCAGGCCAGCAATGGGGGTGCTCCAGCACCCTCCAAGGAGACTGCTGGACCACCCCTCTCCCCAGCCCTGTCCCCCAACCCCACACCAGCTCACAGCTGACAGCAGTGTCTGGGGGGGATGGGGTAGACAAAGTCCCCCTCCTGTGCTCCCCTTTCCCCCTCTGCTGGGGTATTAGGGGGAATCAGCTGCCGCCATCGTGATGTTCAAGTTGGGGAAGGGAGCCCTTCCCCAACTTGAACATCACGCACTGCCACAGGGGCCCAACCCAGGTCCCCCAAGATCCCAGCAAAGGTAGCTAGACTGAACCTGTAAGACAGGGAGGACTCCTTCCCGTCCCCCGCCCTCTCTTGCCCTCCCACCCCCAACACACACCCATCAGCTCTAGACATGGCAGCCACGAGACTACTGTTTTCAGGATCCTTGGCTGGGGGAAGGAATAGAGCTCCCCTACCATGTGAGTCCTGCCGAGCTACCCCAGCTTGGGTCTTGGGAGAGGGAGCAGGAAGCTGGGCCAGGCCTGCAAGTGGGGGTGGTCTCCATTTCTCCCCACAGCCCAGCAGGTTACATTTTCACACGATTGACCATTTTAAAAGTTCCTTGTAGCCACGAACATTGGTTGTGTTACAGTTACAGAGTGTCTTTAGGGGCTTCATCCCATGAAAAAAGGAACTCCTGTACCACCCCCACAGTGGCAGAAAATGGATGCTGAAAGGCAGTGTGAACTGGGTATGACCAGGGTTTTATCTGCTGTTCCTCTCTCACTTGCAGCCTCCAGGATTTAAGGTCTAGGAAGTTCTCATTCAGGGGCTATCTCCCTGACTCCTGTGCTCAATAGCTACTGATGCCCTTTTCCTCCAAGAATTCATCCAAACCCTCTTTTTGTGTGGCACACTGACTGCTAAGCCATGGCTTCGCTCCCACTGTCAACAATGCTGGTGTCATTGGGATGAACAGTTTCCAGAGAACTGTTTATGAGTCCGACCTTGTCTTCCTTAATGATGGTTTCCCTGCCTTCTGGCTAGGATATTTTTTTTTTACATGGAAACTGAAGTTGCCTTTACTTTGCTTGAGATTTTGATGCCCTATTTCCATAAAAAGCTGCGTGACGTGGGACTTGTGTTCTCCCAACTCCTTTTCTTATCTGTGTGCATGTTCTTATTCCCTCTTGCTTGGGAATTGGAGGAGATAGCAGTGTTTCCAGCTAGCGACAGGAAGGTAACACCTCCTATGACAGATGAAGTCTTAAGGACAGAGGGCAAAGCTCTGGCTGACTTCTGACTCTGCCTAGTATTGGTGGTTGTCCTAAAACACTGAGATGAGTGGGAAAGGTCTCGACAGTCCACTCTTGTACTAAAAGACTGTGCAGAGATGTCAGCCTTAACCATATGAGCTTTTATCATGAATCACATGTTTTAAGGTGCAATGATTTATTTAAAAGGCTCCTGTTTTCTTTTTGTTTTTGAAAGGTCTGAAATGCCAGCAGATCTCAGACAGCTTTGCAATGCGGATTTCCCCCCTACCCCTCCACCCCAGCATTGCTGTTCAGGGAGTGAGGAGAACCCCGTCGGTTCGGTAGTGATCCTACCCACCTTGCCCTGCCCCATCTGGTCTGAGCAAAGCCATGTTGGACCAGGACTGCTTGCTGGGTGCACAGACACTGTCCTGTAGTCCTGCTTCTCAGTTGCATGCACAGCTATTCCTAACAGGCTAATCCCGGTGTCCACTCATCCACAGGCCTTTGCACTGGTGGCACCAGCAGCGTCTTAAAGCCCAGAATCATGGGCTCTGACTACCATTGCCTACTGTTAGGATCTAGACTGAGCTACATCTTGCTTTCCATGAAAAGCTTCTGCTACCAGGAGCAGCCTGTTCTCTCGTTCTATGTCTGTTCTGATGTGCTAAAGTGAATCTGTTTAGAGCCAGCAAAAGTAAGCATCCACTGTGGTAGCAAGAGCAAGGGCACTGAAGCCTGGCTTTCACAGGTCATGGCAAGACTGGTACGTGCAACATCCCTCCTCTGTGAACATTTGAGGTCTGTTGGCTTCCTAAAACTCCCCACAGCACTGCGACGTCCTGTGAACCCAGCAAGGATGTCTAGGAGCGTATGTCCTGTGAACTAAGCTATGGTTAAAGCAAACATCCTCTAACTCTGTACAGCCTCCTGTCTTGTCAAGAATAAATGGATTTCTTTGCAACAAAAGTGCGGTTTATTATTAGTCTGAAGTGAAGCAGAAGGCAGGACAGGGTGGTACCTTAGACACCAACTAGTGCAGAAAGGCATAAGCTTCTGTAGGCAACATGCCTGAACCAATAAGAAGCTGTTCCCACCCCTTGGAAATGCTGAGACAGCCCGTGAAGTGCAATATTTACAAACTGGTCATCTTTGGTTTAGTAGGTGGCAGGACACTCAGTATCTGAGAGACTGTTCAACAGCTTTCCTAGCTGTACAGTTGGTCCAGTAAGAGATCTGCTGTGGGGAGCATTTGCATTGTGAGGGTGGGGACTAACAACAGCTGAGGCTGCTCCAGATTAGTTGGCTGCAGTGTCCCCAACCACTGAAGTGACTGGGGAAGAACATAGTCTGGGCAGAACAGCATCCTCTTCCCTCCTCACCCCTGACCCAGTCTGCTCACTGGTGCCCACCAGCATGCCCACTTCACCTTGCAGAAGGCTGCTTGCACTGGGAGGCACAGGTGTGTCAGAAGGCGCCCAGTAGCCAGATGCTGAAGGATGAGTTTTGCTCTGCACAGCTTCAGAGAGTAGGATGGTCCAAGTGTTTGGGCACTGACACTTGGGAGCAGAGATAGGGCCAATTCCTTCCTGCACCCCAGGGCACTGGCTGTTGTCAGAGGCATTTGCTGCTCCACCCTAGGAGTGTGGAGTCACACTTCCATGCCCAGGTGTCCTTTACTGAGGTAGGCAGAGAAGGAGGGTCTGAAGGAAGGTATCCCCAGAAGCAAACTGAGCAGAAAATCATTTCTTACAGCCAGGCTTGATGTACAGAGACAGGAGCAGTGGCTAGAAGCAGCAAAGGAGCTGGGCTGACCCCATATATACAAGCCAGGAAGGCACCTCCATACTTAGTGAAGTGCCTAAACCTAGATTATGATCATCCCTAAGAGTCCAGCGGTGTCCTGTTCCAGATTACTGAATAGCCAAGTCAAGGCAGTTTCCTGCGGTAAGGGATCACAGCCATGATCCAGGGCAAAGATTTGACCCTGGGCTTCCCCTCAAGAAAATGCCTGGATCAGAGCATTTGAACGGCACCTGTCGGTTGTCCTTGAGCCATCTGAAAGGATCCAGGCCCACTGGCAGGGCAGGCAGGCTGCCACCTACTTGGAGCATCCGGCCCCAGGGGGCTCCTGGTGCTCCAGCAGCATTCGGGCAGGTTTGCACATACCCCCTGCAGAGACTTTGCTCCCCCGCACTTTCTCTGGGGGTCCTGAGCAAGCAGGGCAGTAGTGTGCACCACTAGTGCGGTTACAAGGGATCCAAGTAGAGCCCACAGGGTGTACAGGCTCTGCAGGCTGTGCAGGTACCGCTCCCCCCTTTCCAGGAGGCATCATGTGCGGTTCAGAGAGAAGCAAGCCTGGGAACTGCAGAAATTCCCCACTTCCTCAATGAGCAGGCAAACACGCATGAGGCCTGCTCTACAATGACCACCAGCAGTGACCTACCTTCCCCTCCACTGGACAGGAGCCCAAGAGACGGGAGAATCCTTTACTGGCACAACTCTTTTGCTTGTACACACTGAAGCCACCTCCCCACCTAGTTTTTCATCGTCCTCAAGAGCCCAGCAGTTCTGCCCCTGGGGTGCTGTGGGAAATGGGCAGCGTGCAGGCTATTCTGCACATCTCCCTGCAGAGACTTTGGGTGGTTACAGGGAAAAGCCCCAGCAGGGCAGGGGCTTAGTAAAGGTGGAAGCAACAGTTAAGCATTGAGGAACCAAATTATTGGAGCCTGGTTGCCATCCCTTGGCAGTGACACAGGAATAAAACCATGGTGCTGGGTGAGGTGGGGCAGGTCAGGAAAGCAGGTGTGTCCATCCGCACCGTTTATAGACAGTATGTCTTTCTAGGTTTAATCTGGACTACAGCCATCACTCTATACACGTAGATGTCTGCAGTCCAAATTAAAATTGGCTCCAGTCTGAATTAACCACGAATTAGGATTAAATTTAAAGCAGACTAGGGCAGCCCAGATTAGGCAACTAGAACTGTATTAATTAACATGTATATAGGGGAAGGAGCTAGGGCTTTCTGTTGCTCAAGCCCAGGTTTAGCAAATGAGGGCAGCTTTGTGGCCCCGCTTGAGTACTGGGCAAGGGAGGGATTTGCAAGTGTTGTTAGCATCACAATAAAAGGATGTTTTTATTTTTATATACAACCTTACTTATAGTGCTTTCTTTCCATGGGTGGATGAGCTGAGAGCAAGGGCGAGTTTGGCCAGAGCAAGACTGAGCCCTGAGCCCGTCTGGTTGTTCCCCCGCCCCGTGGTGACAAGTAGCAGCAGGATTTTTGGAGCCTGGTTTGCTGCAGTGACAAGTTCTTCCACGGGAATGGGCAAAACAGCCTACTGCGATGGCTCAGTCTGCAGCATCCCTGCCAGGCCGTGAGAAGGAGCTGGACTTGAGGCATCTCCCTGGTTAAAGTGGTCTATGCTTTTTTTCCCCCCACATGCCAAAGCCAGCGCTGGTGCAGCAGCCCCTTTCCCCCTGCCTGCTGCCAGAGTCTTTGGGCGGGAGCACCCCGCTCCACAGGGCCCCTTCAGCCGCTCTCTGCGGTCGGATACGGGGGCTTCAACACGCCCCCAACCACCACTTCCCTGAGCACAGAGAATTGGTGGCAGCTCCAACACATCCCCTGGGGAGCACAGAATCATAGAAAATGAGGCCTGGAAGGGTCCTCAGGAGGTCACATTTAGTCCAGCCCCCTGCTCAAAGCAGGAGCAGCCCCAACTACATCATCCCAGAAAAGGTTTTATCTACCTGGGTCTTAAAAACCTCCAAGGATGGAGACGCCACCACCACTCTGGACAACCTGTTCCAGTGTTTTACTACCCTCCTCGTGAGAAGGTTTTTCCTAATATGCAACCTAAACTTCCCATGCTGCAACTTGAGCCCATTGCTCCTTGTCCTGTCATCTGCCGCCACTGAGAACAGTCCAGCTCCATCCTCTGTGCAATCCCCCTTGAGGTAGTTGAAGGCTGCTATTCAATCCCCTCTCAGTCTTCTCTTCTCTCGACTAAATAATTCCAGTTCCCTCAGCCTCTCCTCACAAGTCCTGCCCCCCAGCCCCTGAGCCATTGTGTTGCTCTCCACTGGACTCTCTCCAATGTGTCCACATCTTTTCTGTACTGGGGGGCCCAAAACTGGACACAGCACTCCAGATGTGTCCTCACCAGTGCTGAGTAGAGGGGAAAAAATCACTTGCCTTGATCTGCTGGCAATGCTCCTACTCATGTAGCCCAGGATGTGTTTAGCCTTCTTGGCAACAAGGGCACAGTGTAGACTCGTATCCAGCTTATTGTCCACTGTAACCCGCGGGGCCTTTTCTGCTTAGCCAGTTGGTCCCAAGCCTGTAGCAGTGCATAGGATTGTTATGTCCTAAGCAGTTATTGAAAAAACCCAGCCCCAGGACCAATCCCTGGGCCACTCCACTTGATACTGGCTGCCAACTAGACATGAAGCCATTGATCACTGCCCATTGAACCCAGCACTCCAAACAGCTTTCGATCCACCTTCCAGTCCATTCATCCAACTCATACATCCTCAGCTTGCTTGCAAGAATGCTGTGAGAGATGGTATCAAAAGCCTTGCTAAAGTCAAGGTATATAATATCTTCTGCGCTCCCTACATCCACAAAGCCAGTCATCTCACCATAGAGAGGCAATCAGGCTGGTCAGGTATGACTTGCCCTTGCTGAATCACCTTCTTCTCCTCCAAGTGCTTAGAAATGGATTCTTTGAGGATCTCCTCCATGATTTTTCCAAAGACCGAGGTAAGGCTCAGTGGTCTGTAGTTCCCTGGATGATCCTTCTGCCCTTTGATGAAGAGCATGATCTTGTAGAGCACGAGCCAATGTCCTTCCAGTCAAGAGCTAAGGATGCTGCCTTGCAAGACTGTGTTAGGGTGCTGCTGGGCCAGACTGCCTGCATACCCAGCTCACGCAGTGTACCCAGCGTGCTTGGGTGGCTATGAAATCTGTGCGACCCTGTTCAGTTCCCTA
>NW_005842662.1:27496-30898 GCF_000455745.1 Alligator sinensis | reverse complement strand
CACAGCCCTCAGGGAGGGGAGCAAACGTTTCTAGTGACACTGGCAGACCCAGCCTTAGGGGTGGGTGACATGGGCATCCACCTAGGACACTGTGGTCAGGGGCCACTAGTCACACACATGCTGCTCTCCTACAATGACTTTTGGGTGTCTCAAATCATTCCAAATTGTGACGAGCTCAACCGCATGCTGATGTAGTAGAGTTTGACACACAACGAATTGCACCATTGCAACTAAAAACCTGTCATGTATACATGGTCATTCACTGAACTGCATGTACTGAGTCCCTTTGTCCACCAGGTGTTGCTACAATGTTCAGGTACGTGCAGGTAAAATTCCAGTGTCATTTGCAGGTATTTGCATGTAACGCATGTTTTAGCACACCAGATGTAGCTGCCGGGCCTAACATGGATCAATCTCCTGCTGACCTCTTTTGCTTAGTTCATTATTTCAAACAAGGTGTTTTCCATTAGTTATCTCCAATTTTAACTGTACTGACAGCATGGCTGTGTTGCAGGGCTGAAGATTGGGGTGGTTGAACTATGCTAGGCATCCAGGAGCACAGAAGCACAGTAGCATTCGGTACAATAGCATTACCATTTTCTCCAAGTCTACAAACCTCCCCTTTTTACATGAGATGCCCCAGCAGTAAAACAATGTGGACACTCAACAGAACACTTAAACACCTGAGCCCCAAATTCAGGGTTGGATACCTACTGCGGGTATCAGGTCTCCTCCCTCCCCTTGTCTTAATAGGTCCCATTATCATATCCACAGCTAGGCACCAGAACCCAAGACCAAAATCCCACTCCCAGTTTTTCTATGTCTCCCAGCACCACTTCTTTATATGTGTTGCCCTCAGTGGTATACAATGGTGGGCACTCAAAAGAACGCTTACACACCCGAACCCTGAATTCAGGGTGGAGTGGTTAGTGCAAGAGTCATGTTCCCACACCTCATGTCTTCATAGGTTGCATTATCACAGCCACTGAGAGAGGGGTTGCTATGCCAGATGCTTTCTGACCATGGATGGGAGTATGGGACCTTTTCATGCAAAAATGTCTTGACTTGTAAGTTATGCATACCTATACAGGTGTGAGCTGTTCCTTAGCACAGACACTCACACCACCTGCCCAAGTGACCTTTCCTAACACAACACCATTGAAATCCATAGTCTGACCCAAATTATCCCCCAGGTGCACCCATTGTACAAAATGATAGGTGATAATGGCTCACTGCCGCTAACACCTGAAACTCGCTGCGTGAAACATAGCTTGATCGGCCACAACTGTCTCTGATCTGCACATATCAGCGGTCTGTGAGCTATAGGAGCCCTCTGCTATTACCTAGTAGAAAGAGGTCAGTGGAGTGGATTGTTATGCAGCGTCCCCTTCAGTATTTAACTTTGAATAGCGCATGGAGCAATTTATAATATTTTTGAGCAGTTTTGAGTTCTGAGTAATAATTAAAGCCCACTCTGTCAATTTAGGGGACATAAGATGATACATGGAGAAATAAACCACCGTCACGTGTACAAGGGCCCTTAGTCTGAAGTCAGGCAGAAGGCAGGGCAGTACATTAAGGACTAAGTGGTTCAGAAAGGCATAAACTTCTGCAGGTAACATCATTTAGTCATGAAGCATGAAGTAGCTGCTCCCACACTAAAAGGCAACATGTGAGATGCACTGCTTGCGAGGTGGTCTCCTTGGGTGTAGTAGGGCTAAAGTGTTGAAAGAGCACCCCATGACTGAAAGCTTGTCCAAGGCTGGCAGTGGCATGGGCAGGAACAGGTCTCAATCCTGGGTTTCATAAAGGGCTTGCATGGGACTTGTGTGAGGGTGTCCGTGACCCTAGAGCCCCTCTGTCCCCTGCCCTACATGGACACTCCTGCATCCCAGGTGCCCCTCCCAGCCTGGCACACACATGGACCCCTCTCACACCCTGCCCGGCCCCAAGCCGGGGGGTCACTATGCAGAGCCTGGCGGCCCCATCCTGCCCCATTGCATTGCCAAGGGCCGCATTGCCTTGGACTGAGCCCAAGACCTTGTGCAGGGCCAGGATCTCAGTCTAACTCCTACCAATAGGTAGCAAAAGTGCACGTGACTCTGTGCTTTAAGATGTTTCTGGGGAAGGTGAGCCACCAACAAGACAGCCTTTGGATGAGATAAGCCCATTGCCACACGAATGGCTCTGAACTGTAGTGTGAAAGCTTCGAGGTCCCAGCTCCAACAGAAATCTCCTATTGCCAAAGTGCTAAGTTTCATCAGGTGAATAGGAACAGCTGTGCGTGCTACTGAGGAACAGGTCTGTGGAGCGAAGTGTCCATCCCAGGTGTTTCTCCTGTCCCTGGCTGAACACACTCCCATAGAGACTGAGACCGGGGAAGCCTATCACCTGCTGCCAGTGCCAGGCGAACGGGCTTGCTCCAACATGGCTTTGTTCAGACCAGACTTGCCGGTGGGGGCGGGCGGATGCATTCACTACTGAACAACCGGGTTCCCCTCCCTCCTTGAACAGCGGCCAGGGGGAAAAAATGTCAGCACTGTCTGTACAAGCTGCTCTGCTGACATCTGCTGCCATTTGGGGCCTTTGAAAAAGACAAAAAAATTCCAAAAAAAGCAGGAGTGTTTTAACAGGAGTTGAAGAGAACAGGAGTGTCACTGCACTTTAAACATAAAGCGCTTTATATTAAAAGCTCTAATAGTGAAGGCTAACATCTCTGCCCAATCCTTTCCTACAAGGGTGGGATGTACGGCATACTCTCGCCCACTCATCTCAGTGTTTTAGGCTCACCACCAATATTAGGGAAACAGTCAGAAGTCAGCCTGAGCTTTGCCCTGTGACCTTCAGATTTCATCTGTAGGTGGTTTTGGCTTCCTGTCACTAGCTGGAAACACTGTGATCTTCTCCAACTGATGAGCAACGGGGAATAACAACACACACACAGGGCAGAAGAGGAGTCGGAAGAACGCAGGGCCCACGTCACACAGCTTTTTATGGGAACAGGGAGTCCAACTTCCAAGCAACACAAAGGCAACTTGATCATTCATATAAAAATCTCCAGGCCAGAAGGCAGGGAAACTGTCACCGATGAAGAAAAGGTCCAACACAGACAGTCCTATGCAGCTTGTTTGTCTCAATGGGACCAGGGGAGGGGAAAACAAAGCCCCCCTCCCCTCATAGGCCTGACCCAGCTCCCCACAAGACCGCAGCAGGGTAGCTGGGCTGGGCCCATGCAACTGGGGGGCACTCTCCATTCCTCCCCCCACCCAAGGCTCTTAAAAATAATATCCTTGTGGCTGCCTCCCCTGCAGGGGAAGTTGTGTGGGGGGCAGGGTTCACGCGGTATGGGGGCTCTATCTACCCCATCCTCCCTCGCCACTGCTGGCAGTTGCTGTTGACCCG
>NW_005842662.1:3040-14434 GCF_000455745.1 Alligator sinensis | reverse complement strand
GTAGGGTGGGAAGGGACCTGAGCAGATCATCAAGTCTGACCCCCTGCCATGGCAGGAAAGAGTACTGGGGTCAAGCGACCCCGGCAAGGTGTTCATCCAGCCTCCTCTTAAAGACCCCCAGGTTGGGAGCCAGCACCACTTTGCTTGGAAGTTGGTTCCAGGTCCTTGCTGCCCTGACAGTGAAGTAGCGCCTCCTGATGTCTAGTCTGAATCTACCCTCTGCCAGCTTGTGACCGTTATTTCTAGTCACTCCTGGTAGTGCTCGGGGGAACAGGGACTCCCCCAATGCCTGCTGGTCACCCTGACTAGTTTGTAACAGGCCACTAGATCCCCCTCAGCCTTCTCTTATGGAGGCTGAACAGGTTCAGGTCCCGTCGCCTCTCCTTGTAGGGCCTGCCCTGCTGCCCCCTGATCATGTGGGTGGCCTCCTCTGGACCCTCTCCATGCTGTCCACATCCCTCCTGAAGTGCGGTGCCCAGAACTGGACGCAGTACTCCAGCTGCAGCCTGACCAGTGCCACATAGAGGGGGAGGATCACCTCCTTGGACTTGCTCGAGATGCATCCGTTGATGCATGACAAGGTGCGGTTGGCCTTCCTGACCGTGTACCCACACTGGGGACATGTGCCAGGATAATTCTCTCAAAAAGCTTACCCAGGATCGAGGTAAGACTGACTGGCCTATAGTTCCCTGGGTCCTCCTTCCTCCTTTTTTTGAAAATGGGAACCACATTGGCCCTTTTCCAGTCCTCTGGCACCACACCAGAGCACCACGAGTGCTCGTAGAGCTGTGCCAGGGGTCCCGCAATGACCTTTGCTAATTCCCTCAGCACCCTGGGGTGGAGGTCATCTGGACCAGATGATTTGAATACATCCCGTCCCTCCAGAAGTTCCCTGACTAGATCCTCACTGACCTTAGGCCTGGGTCTGCCTCCCCTGGGACCTATGGGGGTCCCGGTGTGGGGGGTGACCTGGGCCAAGCTCAGAAAAATGGAGGCAAAGAAATTGTTAAATAGGTTAGCTTTGTTGTCTGGTGAGATGACCAGATTTCCTAGCGTGTCTTGCAGAGGCCCCATGTTACCTGATGTATAACCCATGCACATACGCCTGGTGGGTGGGGGCACATCCAGTGTGTGAGAGCCAAGTTCACATCAGCTGTGATCAATGGACCACCACCTCTGTCCTCTGCATCCTTGTGCACCCAGTCCAAGTTTGAAGGATGGAGCTATGCCAACACCATCTCTGTTTCCTCATTGTATGATTCACAACACGAGGACTTGAAAGCAGGGAGCACAGAGACTGAATCATGGGGCATGTAGGGAGATGGTTTGATTTGAAAGAGCAGCTTTCACTGTACATGCAAGCGCTTTCAACCTCTGTGCAATACCTTTCACACACTGCACAATATTTATTATGACCTCTCACAGTTCAAAGTGAAGTGCTTGCCAGGATAAAAAGCCATTTTCACGGAAGAAGATGAAAGTGGCATGTAGCCACAGGTTGGAATGGGGCTCCATACAGCTGGACAGAGTCAAAGCTAAATCCCACAAAAGGATCAGGTACCCACTAGGACTTTAGAGATGCCTTGCAAGCATCTTAAACCATGGGTTAACAAGCATCTCATAGCTCCTCTAACCGGCAGATACATGGCCAAAATGGCAATTAAATGTTCTCACAACAAATGTAAACTTAACCTGCTTAGGATACAATCAGTACCCTTAGATGGAGATCAGTGGAAGAGCTTGTTTGATCACACATTATCTGCTCCAGTTTCCAGGCTTCACCTTGTTGGTGCCAGGAAGGGGAATTCCATGATTTATCATTTTTCACAGATTTCCCACCATGAGTGAGCCCATCTCGCTCTCCCATGTCTGTTCAGAGAACAACAAGGCAGCATCACCAGGACCATGCAACCTCCTGCCTACATTATGAATACCCCTGCCTCTGTAGTCAGCTACTCTTTCTGGTAACACTTATGCACATTGCTTTACACAAAGCAGATGGCAATCTCTGAATTGTGAGGGGGCAACTGATCTAAAAAGGACAGCCGGGCAACAGCACCACATTGGAGATTCACATCTACAAAGCAATGGTTTCCTTCACCTCTCTGGGCCAGAATTCCCTTCCCTCCAGCTGGTCCTCCAGGTAATCACGAATGATGTAGGTTTTCTCCAGGAAGAGCCCCATGGAAGTTGCAAGCTCTGTGTCCTGTCCTACGATTGGGTCTTCAAGCTCCGATGCAGAGAAGAGACGGGAATAACCAATCACAAAGAGTCCAACAACATACTGGCAATACTGCAAGATTTGGGGAGGAGAAAAAAAGCAGTTGAGATGTGCATCATCTAGAGTTCATGAGCTTTCAAGAAAATTAGCACTTGGAGTTTACTCAACCGGCTGATTATGTGCAGCTGTGTGGCCCGTCCTTGAATCATCTCCCTCCTTCCACATCAAACTTGTTTGCACAAGTGCTTTTGATGTCTAGGTACCATCCTAAAACCTAAGTCACCAGGCAAGAAGTGCTCCATGGCACATCTGCCTTTGCTGAACAGACAACAAATGCCCACCAGGAATGTGCCTCTGCAGTCTACCTCCATCCTTAACGCTGTGCTGAGAAGAGGTGCTGACCAGCCCAGTCTAGGGATAGGAGAGCTCCAAAAGAGCACACCATTTTACAGAGGGATGAGCATTTCAGTGAATGGCCCAGCAGCTAAAGGAGGGTCCTGGGAGGGCACCAATTCTTAGATCTCTGTTACACGCATAAAGGAATATTAGGAATACAGCTTACTTGCAAACACTTGCTACAGCTGCTTTACTTAGCAGTAATCCACCCAATAATCCTCATCCATAGGATGAAGCAACAGGAAAGTGTAAATCTCACCTCCCTCCAAAATCTCACCTCCCTCCTTCTGGCAGTCCTGAGAGGTCAAAGTCCCAACTTCATGCTGGGCAGAGCAGGGATGTCAACCCAAGACCCTAACCACTGGGCTACTGCATACTCAGGGGACACAGCCTCTTTGTTTTGGAAGTAAGGGACTGATTTGGGGTAGACATCCCACCCCAGGTCAGGGATCTGGCCGTGAGTGCAAGGACATATCTGCCTCCCGCTGGACACCTGACTGCATGCGAGTATGAGAGGTGAGGAAGTAAGTGCCAATCTCTTAGAAAATCCTACTGATCATAAGTGTCATCCCATATTGGTGAACCCCATTGATTATGTGGTGAGCCTGAGCAGGGCCTGAGGGCTCCAACCAGTGGCAGGGCACCATGGGATGAGAAATGGGACCACTTGAGTTGAGCCGGGTAGAAAGCCAGGCCTCCAGTTGGGGCTGTGAACATTACCCTACTCCAGTTCCTTCACTGCTCACATGCCCTTACCTTGTTCCAGTCCTGCAGGGAATCGACCCTCTTTTCCAAGAACTCCGCCATCCCCAGTCCCATCTTGTGACAAGTATCAGCGATCACATCCTGATACACCTTGGCCAGGTTCCTGAACTCCAAGGAGATCTGCAGCAGAAGTCACAAGGGGATACTCACAGTGTGCCGAAAGCAAAGCAGGGTCCAGCATTTATGAATGACTAGGAATGAGTAACACAGTGACTGTTAATATGCTCTTGTATTGCTGGAGTTGCTGGCTAAACTCTCACTGGCTGAAGAGGGTGCACAATCAAGGCCTTGTGTGCAGTGAACACATGCTCAAAGGCTCCCCTGGCCTTTGGCCACAATGCAGAAGCCATTTATGTCTTCCTGGTGGCACACAATCTGGACTGGTATCACGTGGGTCTCCACAACACAGTGGCTACAAAAAGATGCCTGGGGGGCAGATGTAACTTGTGGGAAGTCCTGTCAGGTGAACAGCTGGCAAAGCAGCAAGACCAGACTCCCAGTGTTGAACTGGAGCCATACTGTCTAGAGCTCTTTAAAGTCCCTGCTCTCTCCAGACTTTAGTATGTGCCAAGTGCAATGTAGCGCCTTTTCTCTCCAAGAAGCAGCCACCAACCTCCTGGGCAAACACTACATGTGGTGACCTCCACTTTGAGCCCCCAATCTTTTGTCTGCCCAAGGTGAGAGCCCTTCAGCACTGGCTCTTTTCTCCAAGCAGCAGAAATGAGACTGAGCAAGTTACATTTTAACCTTCCCTTTGGTCAGATACCTCATATGAGAGATTACCAGGACTCAGGAGACTGCATTTCTATTTCCAGCTCTACCCACAGCTTGCTGGGTGACACCGGGCAAGTCACTGCTGCCATTCTGTGCCACAGTTTCCTCTTATGTAAACTAGAGACAGTGGATGGGTCTAAACATGCTATTAACTCAGTGTAGGCTTACTGCGCTGTAAAAATACTGTGCAGTAAGCCTACAGGGGACCATGTCTACATGTGCTCCGTCTTGGGAACAGATTTGCTCCCACCCTGCCCTGCCCCCATGCAGCAGCTAGGGAGAGCTCCAGACTCCTCCTGGGTGCCAGCCCAGCAGCTGGCAGGGAGCAAAGGGCCAGAAGACATCACCCTGGGAGGGGTCCCCATGTGCTCAGGGTGGAAGAGCTGCTGTTGCTGCAGAGGTCTCCCACCCTGTGCACATGGGGACAAGCTCTGTGCCCCGCAGGGTTTCCTTGCACCTGCCCAGGACCTGTCCCCATCCGGGGAAGGTCCCAGCCAGCTCCAAGCTGTGCCCCTCCCCGGCAGTTGTCTCCCAAACCTGTGCCCTGATTGCCTGATTGGAGCAGGGGGCTGGGAAGAGCCCCCTCCCCACAGCTGTTTCCAGGCCCCGATTTGGTGATTGAGACACAGGGGTGGGAACCGGGGAGTGTCAGTGGGAAGCAGGGCGCCCCCACAGGCAACAACGAAAGAGCTCCAGGGAAGGGGACTCTTCTCCCCTCTGCCTTGATCACCTGATTGGGGAATGGGGCTGGAAAACAGCTGGGGTGGGGCAGGTGGCGGCCTCCAGCCCTTTTCCATCTGTGGGGCAGCGTGAGCTAGGGGAATCCCTGCCCCGCTGGAGGCTCGCTGCTGACTGCTCCACCAGCGGATTGGGGCAGAGGGCTGGGATCTGCCTCCACCCCAGCTCTTTCCAAGTCCAGTGCCTTGGGGTACCCAATCGGGAAATGGGGCTGGGAAAGAGCTGTGGAGCTGGGACCTGGCCCAGACTGGGACACTTCCCAGACAGCCTGGGGCTGCACAGGGAAGTCTGCACATGCAGCCTGGCACTGGCTGGAAACTGCCCTGAGGTGGGTGAGTTCCCATCCACCTCCAGGCCTCATGTGCAGACTTCTCTACGCTGCCCAGGGCTGGCTAGGAACTGTCCCAGTCTGGAGCAGGTATTAGCCATCTCCAGGCTGGGCAAGGAACCACCCCATGCAGGGTATTTCCTGCCCCAGGTCTGTGATCAGAGCAGGGACTGCGAGATTGCTCCCTGCACCGGGACGCTGCCTGGTGCTGGGACAGGCTCCAAGCTAGGAGCCCAGCCGGGACGATGATCCCGTGCCCCTGCATCAGGCAGCTCCTGTCCCCGATTCCACGATCAGAGCAAGGCCTGAGAGATTGCCTGCTGCCAGGGCAGGGGAACATTGTCCCGGCCAGGCTGTGAGCTCGGATCCTGCCCCGTAGCAGGAAGCTCCCACGGACAGGGAGCAATCTCCTGCCTCATGCTGCCTGGCTAACTGGGAGCAAATTTGCTCAGCAAAAATTTCAGGTAGCAAATTAACCTCAGAATACACCAACTGAATGCATTGTAAGCATCTGCACTGGTAGATGGTGATGTTTATTGTGCAGTAAATTGGTCTACTGTGCAGTAAAGCGTCTCGTGTAGATGCTCCCAGTGATAACTACTTCCTTTGTACAGTGCTCTGAAATCTAATCACCACTGTGTGTGGATGGCTGACACTTCTATCCCAAAACAAGTCCTCTTCTTTCAACTCAGCCATGATAAGAGGACCCATGAAGCACAGAGGAAGCACTACAAGGACACCCTGAAAGCATACCTTAAGAAGGGTGGCATCAACTTGACAAACAGGGAAGTGCTGGCTGGTAACAGGTCTCAGTGGCACTGCACCATAGATCAAGCTGCAGCTCACTTCAAAGAGAACCATCTTGCTCAGGAAGCCGAGAACCAGCAGAGGAGGAAGGAAAGCGCACAACATCCTGGCCAACAGCTGTGACACCCCCTCCCCCCATGCACCACCTGTCATATCTGTAGAAAAACTTGCAGAGCATGATTTGGACTCCAGCCATCTTAAACCTCACCAATAATACACTCCCCCCCATGCAGAAATCATCCTCATATTGAGGGATAGCCAAAAAAGAATCAATGAAGTGTAGCGTAAGTAGATACTATTGTTTGACAGTTTCTGCTAGATAATACTATGATCAAAACTGCATTTTAATGAGATTTCGATCATGTAATGGAGTCACGGATGTAAGTAGCCAGAAGATTGCTCCGTAGAATAACGGCATTCCCTTCAAGACCTTTTCAAAGGATAGGCCCTCTAAACTAACAGGATGCTTGTGCCTCAGGCCCATTTCTATTGTAGTGACATTCCTGAACCAGAATGACATGACCACTTCCTGAAAGAAAGGCCATTAACAAGTATTCTCACTGGGCCATTCAGGGCCACCATTGGATATTTGGGAGATGACTTCCTAAGCAGCACAGCAGCAGCAAGGGATCTCGGAGTCATAGTCGATTCCAAGATGAACACGAGTTGTCAATTCGATGAAGTGATCAGTAAAGCGCACTGTTTCATGCATGAGAAGGTGTATCATGAACAGGTTGAGGGAGGCGATACTTCCCCTCTGTGCAGCATTGGAAAGGCAGTAGCTGGTTATTGCATTCAGTTTTGGGAGCCACTCTTCAAGAGGGATGTGGAAAATGTTGAGAGGGTCCAGAGGACAGCTACTCATAGGGTTAGGGGCCTGAAGGCAAAGCCCTGCAAGGAGAGATTGAGGGACCTACATCTCTTCAGCTTCTGCAAGAGAAGGCTGAGAGTGGATCTAGTGGCCATGTACAAATTCATCGGGGTGGGGGACCGGGGGCAGCAAGAACTAGGAGATGCTCTGTTTCCCAGGGTGCCCCTTGGGGTTACTAGAAACACTGGCCACAACCTGACAGAGAGCAGAGTTAGATTAGAAATTAGGAAGAACTTCTTTATGGTAAGGGTTACCACACTCTGGAATGGACGTCCAAGGGAGGTGGTGCTCTCCCCTTCCTTGGAGGGCTTTAAGAGGAGACTGGATAAGCACCTGGCTGGGGACACCTGACCCCAGCGCTCTTTCTTGCCCGGGGCAGGAGGTTGGACTCGATGATTTATTCAGTTCCCTCCTGACCCGAAACATCTATGAAATTGTTGAAATCTATGAATATTGTTTTGCCCTGATTTCAGGGAGGCCTGTGCAACCCAAATTCCACTGACTAGCACGTTACTTTGAAAATCCCAACCCCCACATGAGGTTACCATAGGCCGAGCAACAGAAATGCTCCCACATGCCCTTATAAAATAGCACCCTCAGCCCCACCATGACTTTAGTGGAAGTCAACTCAAGGCCTTGATGTGATCAGTTAAATTCCCCATGTACACTCCCAGCTGCTTCTTACATTGAAAATATCGAGGGTGGGAGTTGGAACTAATTTTAAGAAATAGTAACTATTATGGAGCCTGTCATTAACTCATCACCCTCAGCAATCCCTCGATTAGCAGATGATCTCTACCACGGCTCATTCATGGGTCTGGAGGTGACTGAGGAGTCGAATCCTTGAGCCGCAGCCCTGTCCACAGGAGTTGCAGGTCCTTTCACAGGGGAGAGTAGGCTACAGGCTGCAATTGCTCTCCTTTTCCTCTCCTTTTTCTTCCTTCATGCTCTCTTCTCTACTTCAAGGTAAAGATGCTTTCCTTCGAAGTGTGCTGCCGGCTCGTTGAGGTTGTAGTGCCATCAGTTGGCAGCCAGCTTCTCCCTGCTCTTGAAGTCAGCTGTTTTCTTGAAGTACGCTTTCAAAATATCCTGTTGTTTTCCCTGGCCACCGTGAGATTTCAGGCCATTAAAAAGCTGGGAGCAAGGCATTTATTTTGGGAGTTGAGAGTCAGACATCTGTATACAATGACCAGTCCAGCAAAGCTGGTGTTCGAGGATCACATACTCAATGGTAGTAACACTAGCTTCAGCAAGAAAGCTGGCATTCATGCAGTCATCTTCCCATTTTCTGGAGGCCTTGTTGGCGATACATCTCCAGGATTGAGATAACGATGGTAGGTTACCTACGTTTCACGTCCATAGAGGATGGTGGGGATGATGTAGACCTGGATCTTGGTGTCTTGCTAGAGATTGCAATGAATAACGTCTGACTGATGCAGTTTCCTAAAGGAGTCACTTCTACACTGGATCCTGTGCTGGATCTCCTCAATGTTCACACGCTGAGAGAGGTGGCTATCAAGTTAGGGGAAGTGCTCGACTACCTCCAGAGTCCATCTCACGATGGTAATTTGGGAAGGGGTGGGGAAAGGAAGGTCACATTCATGGCTTAGGGCAGGCTGATAGGGCACTTTAGTCTTCTTGATGTTAAGAGAGAGGCCCAAAGATCAGCAGGCTTCCCTGAAATGATCCAGCACTGTCTGAGGGATTTCTGTTACTGTGCACAAGGATGGTGGAGTCATCAGCGTATTTCAATTCAAGGTTGATTACTTTGGTCTTACAGCAAAAGTGTCCCAGATTGAAGAACCCTCCATCCTTTCGGCATTCAATGTCAGTTCCAGAAGGAAGACAGTCCTTAACGGGAACCAGGCTGACTGTCAAACAAATGGAGAAGAAAGTTGGAGATTGAGCCCTTTCTTGACCCCAGTTTGGATGGGAAACAAATCTGTCTCTGACCACTTCATAGAATGGTTGCAGTCATCTGGCTGAGGAGAAACCTCTTCTTCTTTGGCAATCCCTCTCAGTAGGGGATGATTGTGTCCCATGATTGTCTTATCTCTGGGTCTCAAGTTGACTGACAAGGCCTGTCTGAAATCAAGAGAGTCTTGCAACTCAGGGATGTGTTTCCATGTGGAATGGGTGGCTCTGGATTCTTGATCTGGTCCACAACATGCTGTTTCTGCCACTCTAGCTTTTCTATCCCCTGTTGTTGTCATAAGGTTTCAAAGTACTGAGATCCTTGCAGCAAACTCTTCGTCTATCTTGAGCAGTCCTGGGCAATAGTCTACCACAAGTTGATGTAAATGTTGCATTTTTTCAAGTTGGCCTTGAGTATGTCCTTGAAGTACTTTCCCTGCCCTCCTCTTGACTGAGATGGGAGAATAAACCTTGTGTCAGGAGTCTGGAGTTGGACATCTGTGTCATGTGGCCACATTTCAAGAACAAATTTGTGGAGTCTCAGCACCAGTTCTCACTGCCAGGCTTGTAGATGCCAGCAGCTATGCCTTCTGATCCAGAAGCTTTGTTGTTATTGGGGTTTTGTTGGGTTTTCTTATGTCACACCAGACTTCTTCCAGGATAGGAAGGTTGGTGAGGGATCCCTTTTCAGGGTCTTGGCGGATGGTCTCGATGGTGATATCTGCCACAGTGAACTCCCTGCTCAGGAGTGCCTCAAAGTGCTCAAAGTGCACCAACTGCTGAAACTTCCTTAGCCTGAAGAAGGGTTTTTGAACCTGAAAGCTTGCTTAATAACTATTCTCCAACTATTTGGGTTGGTCTAATAAAAGATATCAAATTCACCCAAGGAACCTTGTCTGTCAAAGTGCTCTTTGCATCTAGCTTGGATAGATTCATTGTCTTTGAGGAGTGTCAAGCCATCCTGTGATAGTAGGAAAATAGGACCATGGGAAGTTGGTCCATAGATGGCTTTTCCTGCCTTTAAGAAGCTACGCATGTCATGTTTGTCAGCATAGAACTGGATCTCCTTAGTTTTATGTTGCCGCCACTGAATCTTGATTTCCTGGATCCACCTTTGAGCTTCAGCTTTGAGAAGATGGCATGTCTCCTCCTGCTTAAATGAGATGTCATCTTTCCAACAGCATGAGCCCTTCTCTTCCAGTTGTTTAGGTCATTGCTCTCATGAAACCAATCTTGGTACTGACATGTGTTAACTCTAATGCATTCAGCACATGTCATATGGACAGTGTTTTTAGATGAGCTAATACTTGACAGTGACGCTGACGCTACGAATGCAGCTATCCTGAACTGGTTTCCCCTTCCAGAAGAAAGTGTAGCTGCCAACCTCTTCCCTCAGATGACCCTCATCTAGTAGTCTTATCTCACTCAGAGCTGCAATGTCAATGTAGTTTCTCTCACTAATTCCTCGGAGATGATGGCAGCCCCGCTTTCTGGTTGTATGTTGTCTTGGTTATCCATCAAGTTGTGAATGGTCCATATTGCGACAATCATTGTCTTATGATGTTTTTGACTGCAGAGATAGTGATCCCACTGGATGTGGAAATCCAGCCTGAATCAAATAAGACAGCCTAGGTTTAGGGCTCCTTTTCTAGCCCTTTCTCCATGGAGACTGAGCAGAGGGGGTCCTGAATAGGACTGCTCAGTCATGGTAGCAGCTGCCAATTGGCACCCCTGTCTCAAGCCAGGTGCGAGACAACCATCAGGCTATCACCGTCTGCATGCAGATTCATGGCTGAAGCCTGTTGGATTCACTAGTCCTGTCTCTATCACCACTGGTCCATTGCCTCAGGCTCTTTGTCCAAGAGAACTTGTTTCCAGTGGTGGAAGCCTTCGACCTGGAAGGGTGTGGGCAGTGGGGTCCCGCAGGGCTCGGTCATTGGACCGATACTCTTTAATGTCTTCATCAGCGACTTGGACGAGGGAGTGAAGTGTACTCTGTCCAAGTCTGCAGATGACACAAAGCTATGGGGAGAAGTGGACATGCCGGAGGGCAGGGAACAGCTATGAATCTATAAGCCACTATGTGACTATTTTATATGAGGAAGCTGGTGCATGGAAACAACAACCACATGACCTGGACGGTACGGAGATATCAGTTCAGTGGCAAGGGAAAACCCTAGACAATTGGAGAGCTTCATCTTGCTGCAGCCGTTTTCCATCCTTACAGCTGTTGAGATCCAGACATCTTTTTTCTGCCTGATCATTTGTGGACCTCAATGGACCATAAAGCTTTAACTGGACTCCAAAGGTTTATTAACCAATCACATAGACCATTCCATTAATTCATAGACAGAGGGAGAAAATATTATTTGGGGGGCTGAGTGCATGACTCAGCACAAGAACGGCAACTCGCATTGTGCTCTGCGTGGTGTGACACATGCATGGTTAGCCTCTTCTTCCTCAGTTACACGGAGCTGAGAAAGCATGGGGTGTTGGCCTGGCTGCATGCCAAGCAGTGCTGTGGTGCTGCTGCTGTCTCTGGCCACCACAAAACTATTTTTGGTGGGGTCAGCCTCTCCG
>NW_005842662.1:0-2730 GCF_000455745.1 Alligator sinensis | reverse complement strand
GTCTCAAGACTAGATTGGGTTGGGTCTGTTCCTGTTGGATCAAGATGCAAGAAGTGTTGAAGAGGGTACCTGTAATAGTTAACACACAGGCTGTTGTGTTGTGGGTGGAAATGAGAGACAATGGCTTACCGTGGGGAAGTCCTCCAACACTTGCTTGTGCTTGTCTTTGCTCTCCATGTACCTCCACTCTGGCTGATACAGGTATGTGTGGAACTCACACAACATTGGGATCTTGGTTTCCAAACTGATGGACATGTCGTCTTCTATGGTGTCCAGGGCTCGGAGAACCAGGTACAATATGCAAGCAGCATGACTACAGTGGGACAAGAAAATGGTGACCTATGATTCAATATGACCTACTAGACAGGCAGACAGCTAAAGATCATCACATAGTTTTGGCAAGAAAGAAGAGACTACCAGCTCTGAACATCACTTCCACATTGTAGCCTGCTTTCTTTTTTCAACATTGAGGTTGGTACACTTGGTGGTGAAGCTATTGCATCATTAACAAAGTGGCAAGCAATGCTGATGTACAGCTCTGATGGCAGCCTAAAGTCCTGCTGTAGTGACACAGCCACATTTCTGGTAATCTTGGGACACTCGGCCAGGACAGAGATAAGACTGAAATCACCCAGACGGGCAGCACTAGGGCCCAGGGGCCATAACCACTGCAAAGCTTGCTGCCAGGTTGAAGCTGATGCTGCATGTTAAGGAAGGTGGGAACGTACAGTGCCATCACACAGGAGCTGCTGTGTGGACACTAGGGATGTGTCAAGTTTTACTGACTGTTTCATTTTGATGCTGTTTCTAGTTTCAACAAAACCAAAGGGTTTCGAGTTCAACAAAACCAAAGGGCTTCAAAACAGCCTCAAAATGAAACGGATGCACTTTAAATGTTTTGAAAGTTTTGAACTGTTTTGAGTTTCAAACCTGAAGCTGGACTTGGTTGTAGAGAAACAGAAAGTAGGGAGAGGGAGAGGGAAGAGGCGGGAAAAGGGGGGAAGGACTACTCTCATATTGAGCTGGCCAGTGACTGTCATCCTTCTCTGAGGTCCCTTCCAATCCCAGTGCTCTGTGGGAGAGATGGGAAAACAGTATAAAAGGCAGCATTGTTTGAACTGGCCTGCCTTCTGCCTTGGGGTCAGTTATGGGCTGTTTTCCAGCAGCTCAGCAGCATCACACAACAAAGGCTACCATTCATTTTCTACTTGCAAGAAGGATTTTAAAAGATCTTTTTCTTTCTTCCACATGCTTTTATTTTATTATTATATTCATTTATTTACTCTTTTCAATGTTATAATTATATCAGATCGGATATTGCTATAAAATTTTAGTTATATAGGATGGGAAATGAATTTATATTTTATTTCTATACATTTAAAACTTGCAGCATACATACAGTATTGAATTTATATAGAAGGAAAAGTATATTCTTCATTCATTCATATTTCTTTTTATACATTTCTACTTTGCACAACACTCATTCACATTATTGAATTTATATAGGAATGTGAATATATTTATATAGTTGTATAAAAGCAAGACATTATGAAACACACTATAAAGTGTGGTGGAAAGGCAGGTGGTGGCAAGCCTTCAGAGAGGGGTGGAAGAGGGGGTTGAGGGAGAGGTGTAAGTTCCCCCCCAGTCCTCCAAACTGACACACAGCCTCTTTCCTCCAGCTAAAAAGGATGAGGTTTCCACAGGCAGCGAGGAGAGAGGAATAGTGCCACTGCCACTGCCACTGCCTGTACCTGTGACTGCATCCCTTCCATGAGCACCAGGCATAACCCCTTCACCTACCACTGCCACCTCAACAACAAGCAGCAACACCAGCATCAGCTTGACTGTCTCCTCTGTTAGAGTGACAAGAATTTGGATTATTGAGGAGCATTGAACCTGCAGCTGAATACAAAGGCTTTTTCATGTGTCTCAGCAGAGCTGCTGGACATACCTGTGACTGCATCCCTTCCATGAGCACCAGGCATAACCCCTTCACCTACCACTGCCACCTCAACAACAAGCAGCAACACCAGCATCAGCTTGACTGTCTCCTCTGTTAGAGTGACAAGAATTTGGATTATTGAGGAGCATTGAACCTGCAGCTGAATACAAAGGCTTTTTCATGTGTCTCAGCAGAGCTGCTGGACATGAGGCAAAATAAAGTATCAAAATAACTTTGCAAATGCTTAGGCAAGTAGTTTCTTTAACAATGGAATAGTGTGCAGGATACGTGCTTCCTTGTGTAAGAATAACAAATGCAGCCCACCAGCTATGGCAGGAGATAAAGCAGAAGCAAGACCCTTGGAGATGGTGCTGGAATCAGCAAAGAACAAGAAAGAACCAGCAAGTGACCGAGTGTGCCCGAGTTCATGGCCTTACTCATGTGCTCTTAGCAGAGAGGCAGGTAAATGAATTAAATGCATAGGCAAGTCCATGTTAATGAAGTAAACAGTAAAGTGAGGTGGAGCTTGAGATGGGAGGAGAAATGGGTGGAACAAGAGGACGGACATGGGTCGAGTGAATGTTAATACGTATGAACCAAGGTGTATAAAATGTGAAAAGAACTATTGTTCGTTGGTTTTTTGGGAGCTAGCCCGAAGCTGTCTCCATTCTGAATAAAGCTGTTGTGAGCAATGTGTGCAAGTAGCGTTTGCTCCCTGTCTGCTCTGGCTAATTAGTACCAGGATCCATAAGCGATTGGATCATCGTCTCCCTAGTCATTGGGCG